>NC_061119.1:121653365-121919337 GCF_002878395.1 Capsicum annuum | reverse complement strand
AAATGCAAAGGAACTGTCCCACAGTTAATGTAGCCACTACATCTAATAAGGTTCTGGTCACCACTTTTTTATCTCTGTTGCCAAAGGGTGCCATTTCTTATACCGACACTGGTTGAAATCATCTCTATTCTCTCTACCCGTCAGGAATTTGAGGCATCTCCTAATGTTGTTACCAATATGTTTCAGCTTTTCTCTCGAGATGTGTATTATTTTATTAATTTAGGGAATATCCTTTCTTATGTGACCCCTTATGTGGCTATGCATTTTGGTTTTTGTACCAAAATAATTTTTGACCCCTTTTCTGTGTCTACTCCGGTGGGTGACTCTATTATTTCAAGAAAGGTCTATAGGGTTTGTGTGGTTACCATCCTTAATAGGGAGACATTGGTGGATCGGATAGAGTTGTATGTGGTAGATTTTGATGTGATCTGTGGATGGATTGGCGTCATTTGTGCTATGCTTCTCTAAATTGTAGGACACAAAAAGTTAGTTTCCAATTTCCTAATGAACCGATGGTCAAATGGAAGGGGAGTTCTTTAGTATCCAAAGGGAGGTTCATTTCTTATCTTAGATCTCGAAAGTTGATTTCCAAAGGATGTCTATATTATTTAGTGCAGTTCAAGGATTCTAGTTCTGAGGGTCCCTCTTTGCAATTTATCCTGGTGGTTAGTGAGTTTCCTAAAGTGTTTTTTGATAATTTTCCTAGAGTTCCTCCTGATTGGGAAATAGATTTTGGGATTGATCTTTTACTGAATACCTATTCTATTTCTATTCCTCTTTATAGAATAGCTCCGACTAAGTTGAAGGAGCTAAAGGAGCAGTTAAAGGATCTTCTGGATAAGGGTTTCATTCGCCCTAGTGTTTTTCCATGTGGTTCTCCTATACTTTTTATGCATAAGAAGGATGGGTCTTTTTGGATGTGCATAGATTATCGATAGTTGAATAAGGTTAGAATTAAGAATAAGTATCCTCTTCCTATGATTGATGATCTTTTTTACCAGCTTCAAGGTACTAGATGTTTTTTTAATATTGATCATCGTTTGATCTATCATTAGTTTGATGATCTTTTCAAACTCGATATAGCCATTATGAGTTTTTGATTATGACATTTGGGTTAACTAATGCCCCGGCTATATTTATGGATCTTATGAACTAGGTATTTAGGCAGTTTTTGGATCAGTTCATGATAGTCTTCGTTGATGACATCTTGGTGTATTCTAAGAGTGAGGAGGATCATGGCGATCACCTCTAAATTATGTTGCAGACTCTTAAGGATCAGTGGTTGTAAGCAAAATTTTCTAAGTGTGAATTTTGGTTGAATGTTGTAACCTTTCTTGATAAGTTATTTCTAGTAGAGGATCAAGGTGGATCCACAAAAGGTTGAGGTGGTTAGCAGGTATCATATACCCACGACTCCAACCATATTAGGAGTTTTTTAGGTTGGGTTGGATATTATAGGAGATTTGTGGAGAGTTTCTCTTTTATTGCTGCTTCATTGACAAGGTGACTCAAAAAAAGGTTAACTTTTTATGGTCAGATAATTGTGAGGGTAGCTTTGAGAAATTAAAGGATAAGTTAACTTCTGAGCCAGTTTTAACCCTTCTCGAGGGTACAGATGATTTTTTTTTGTTTTATGATGTGTCTCATGTGGGACTGGGTTGTGTCTTAATGTAGTATGGTATGGTTGTGGCCTATGCTTCTACAAACCTTAAGGTTCATGAGAGAAATTATCTGATTCATGGCTTAGATTTGGCAATTGTGGTATTTGCTTTGAAGATTTGGCCCTATTATCTTTACGTGGTGTATGTAGATATCTATTCTGATAATAAGATCTTGCAGTATGTGTTCACTCAAAAGGAGTTGAATCTCAGACAAAGTAAAGCTAATGTTGTTGTTGATGATCTTAGCAGGTTCTCTATTGAGAGATCATCTCATGTTGATGACTAGAAAAGAGTATTGTTGAAGGATATTCACCGATTGGAAAATTTAAGAGTTCATCTTTTGGACTCTAAGAATGGAGGAGTTATTGTCAAGAGGTGGTCAAATCATCTCTTGGTGTGGAGGTAAAGGAAATGCAGGCTTTGGATCTTATACTTATGTAGATTAAGGATGATATGGGTCAGGAAAAGGTAATGGCTTTTGATATTGATGATGATGGCATCCTGAGGTATCAAGGTTGGTTGTCTGTTCTAATATTGATGGGCTACGAGAAAGGATTTTGACTGAGGCTCACTGGTCTAGGTATATAGTTTATTTGGGTTTGGCTAAGATGTACCACAACTTAAAAGAGATATATTGGTGGAATAATAGGAAGAGAGATATGTCAAATTTCATGGCTAAGTGTGTGGTCTTTCAACAGGTTAAGGTAGAGCACTTGGGGCTTGGTGGTATGTCTTAAGAGATAGAGTATCCCATGCAGAAGTGGGAGGTGATAAACATGGATTTCATTACTGATCTTCCATGGTCTCTCAACCAATTTGATGTGATTTGGGTTATTATGGATAGGATGACTAAGCCTGCTCATTTCTTGCCTGTAAAGACCAACTACTTTGGAGATGATTGTGCTAAATTGATTATTCAGGAGATCGTCAAGTTGCATGGCGTACTAGTGCCTATTATTTTAGACTAAAGTACGCAATTTACTTCTCACTTTTGGCATTCATTTTAGAGAAGTTTGGGGACTAAGGTGAACCTTAACACTACTTTTCACCCTCAAACGAGTGGACAAGTAGAGTAAACTATTCATACTTTGGAGGATATGCTAAGGGCTTATATGATTGATTTTAGAGGTAGTTGGGTGGATCACTTACCTCTTATTGAGTTTGTGTACAATAACAATTATCATTTGAGTATTCATATGGCTCCGTTCGAAGCTCTTTATGGTAGGAGGTGTAGGCCTTTTATTGGATAGTGTGAGGTTGGTGACACTAGGTTGTTTGGTCCTGACATGGTTCACCAAGCCATGGAAAAGGTGAAGGTTATTATAGAAAGGCTTAAGACTACCCAGAGTTGCCAAAAGTCTTATACATATATTTGGTGAAGGAAGTTGGAATTTGATGTTAGCAATTGGGTTATCTTGAAGGTGTCTCTTATGAAAGGAGTGATGAGTTTGGGAAGAAGGGTAAGCTTGGCCCCCGTTATGTTGGTCTGTATCAAATTTTAAGGAGAGCTAGGAATGTTATTTGTGAGTTGGATTTTCTTATGAGTTTTGGTTCTATTCATCTTGTCTTTCATGTGTCGATGTTGAAGAAGGGTGTGGGTGATCCTTCTGTAGTTAGCCCTATGGAGGATGTTAGGACTTTAGATTCCTTGTCTTATGAGGAATTCCCAGTGTAGATATTGGATAAGCAAGTTTGGAGGTTGAGAACTAAGGATATGGCTTCGGTGAAGGTGCTTTAGAGAAATCAGAATGTGAAATAAGCTACTTGGGAAGCTGAAGATAACATAAAGTCTAAATATACATTCCTATTCCCCGCATTGGATGAAAATGCTTGAGGAATGATTCTTCATTCTCCTTCTTGTGTCGATTTGATTTTCTTGTTTGGTTCTATTGGTATTCCTTCTTATTTTGTGCTAAAGTGTGTCCTAACTTCTCATTCGAGGATGAATGATCCTAGGAGGGGGCAATGTAGTACCACAGGTTTTTGGCATCTAAAAATTTCTTAATTTTTCCATTATTGTGTGGAGTACAACCGAGGTGATGAGTCATATTCACTCTACACGAGTCAGATAGTGACACTCATAGTCTAACAAGTAAGGTTGTCCATTATTTCTATTAGGGTCATGATACGACCCTTACAAGACATAAGGTCTGGTCACGAGTCGTAGGGTATGACTTGTGACCATAACATTAAAGGGTCAGGGTTTGGGGCCTCAGTTTATGAGTCCTGGTAATGACTCATGACCAATGACCACGACTAGTTACCTGACCTGTAACAACTGGGTTCTATATTTCCTGTCGGTTTCATTAAGGGCATTGTGGTATTTTCCTCTTATCCCACTTTTCGATGACTTAAAACCCTTCGTTTGGCCCTATTTCCATTAGTTAACAAACATAAACATTACTCTTTTCTCTCTAAATTCCAAAATCAAGAATAAACTATTGTTTCTGAGGATAAGAACCTAGGGTTCAAATTGTGGTTCTCTTCCAAATTCCTTGGTGTTATATGGATGTATCTCTTCCCTAGATTAATTTTGTACAAAAGCATGTGTTTAACTATTATCCATGTGGTTTAATTGTTGGGTTTTGATTATGGGTTGAGGGATTTGGAATGGTTACTACATAAACTGCTTTCCCATGTTTTGATTATGATATTCATGCTTTAAATTATGGTTTTCAATTTGGATAAATGCATAGGTGTGGGAATTAGAAGGGAAACATGAGTTTCCCCATATTTTATGGTTTAATGGTTTGGAATTATCTTTAACCTCAACATAACTTGTGAAATTGGTTTTGAAACATGTATACATACATAATCTACTACACTTTCAAAACCTTGTATTGATAAAAGGTCAATGGAACAAATATTGGTTTTAAAGGCCTTGGTGGCCACGGATTGATTTTAAGTTGGAAACTTTAGAGCTGATTTGGCTAATTGGTTTTGGAATAGAATAACGGAATTAGCTTGCAAGCTTAACTTTATTTGGTATGATGATACCAACAGTTAATGCCTAATTAAAAGACTCCTTGGTTAATGATGGGAATTTGTAAATGGTTTTAATTTGGTCTTAAAGAGGTTGTATAGCTCGCCATGGAAGGTGCACATCCCAAGGGGAATACTACTAGAAACCATATTTGTTGGAATGGGGGTCTTGTGACCATGTGCATAGTTCACACTGTATATATATACTGGAATGGTTGGGGTCGTGGATTCCTTGTCCTTTCCTCGAATTTCCCTAGTTCATGCGGCTACACGTACTGGGCGCCTTTCAGCAGGGGGACCTGAACCCATATAGCCTGTGGGTGCCCTTAGGACAGCTAGAGCTAAACAGTCCAGGTTAATTATTTTAAATCTAATTCTTAAACCCGGTACCCTATCCCAACATCCTTTATATATGTGTATGTGAACATATACATGGAATTTTTGGTTTTTTTTATTATTTCATTATTTTATCCCTTTCCTGAGTTATATGCTAGTGCTTATCCCAGTAACCGTCCCAAAACACTACTTCATTTCATGATGTAGGTTCCTAGGGGTTTTTGTATTACCTTGTGCAGTATTAGCTGATCTGATTTGTCTGTTGGTCAGCTTAAAGTGGTGAGCCCCTTTCTTTTAAAAGGCTTATTAGTTCTTGGTTTCATTATATTGTCTTAGATTATAACTTTTGGATTTCATTTTGGCTATAGTCGGGGGCATGTTCCGACCTAGGTTGATGTTTTGGTTTGTTAGAGGCTTTTGTGGACAAAGTGTGGGTGGTTACTGTCTATTGACTCTTAGTTCCTATTGAGTTATCTAGCTATCTTTCACATTATGTTTAGGTTGCTTTCAGTATTATATTGATTAATCTCAGATAACTAAGCAAACTGGGTGGTCTCCAGTCCTCGGTGGGCTTGATATACCCATCATGACTAGGCCTAGGGTCGGGTCGTGACAGTTTGTTTGTATTCACGGGATTTCAAATGAATCCCGAGGGGTCGGTCGCTCAAGTGACAAGGCTTGCCAGCTAGTGGGCCACTTAAGTTGACTCCCCTTAAGCATGTTGTACCGCTTAAGTAAAGGGGGCAGATTTCGGTGGCTACCGCTTAAGCGGTCAAGTGTCCGCTTCAACAGCATATGGGAGGCATTAAATGCCCCATTAGCTTAATTTTCTCTGCATCATTCCGCAAGTCTCAAGAGTGAAAACCTAGAAATAGTGGAAAATTGGGAAAAACATTATTAGGTGATTTTGGGGTGTTTGTGAGCTTGGATTACTCATTTCTTCCTCGAATTCTTGGTAAGTTTCCATTAAATTCATGTTTAATTTTTTCAATTTATTTCCAAAATCCTTAGATTCCTGTTGAGTAGATTGGGGCATCATTTGATATCGAAGTTTGCCCATTCTTGAGGGTAAATGTTCCTTAAGAATAGAGGGACGTGCTGACAGTTTCAAAAGTGTGATTCCACAAGTGGGCCCTATATGGGATATTTATGTAATTTTGGATCCAAAGTATAAAAATGCAATATGGGTACCGTTGTTCTCATATTTATGAGTAGATTATCATTTTGATAATGCGGCATCTTATGAATTCTTCTCAAAAGAGTAAATCTATGATTTAGCAGATTTCACAAGGTTTTCTTCGACGTGCAGGTCGGCTAGGTTTACCTTTCACATAGATTGGACTAAATTGTAGTATATGTTTGATAATGTGCTAGATGTGGGTTGGAAATTAGGTCTTGAAAGTATATTTAGTATATTTTGGATCTTTTAGCTGATTAAGGAACCGTAAATGAGGCATAATTGGCTTAACTTCTCATTTTTTAGATAGAATTGCTATCTTAGGACTAAAATGTGACTTATTTAATATCTAGTAGTGAAATTAGATACCTTAGCCTAGCTTGGGGTAGAATTTACCTTAGAACGGATTTTGGAGATTAGAAGCGGGCCCTTTTAGTCCACCTTAGGCCAAGACTGTTACTAGCTCTTTGTAGAATTAACAGGCGTGTATATCATTTAAATTTATATTTTAGAGATTGAGGATTCTATATACGTGATGCTTTATTCTAGATTTGTACTTGGGAGATGATACTAGTTTTAGTACGAGTTCGGTAGTTTATGATATTTAGTTTCCATTTAAGTATGAAAAATGATTATATTAGTTCTTGTTCAAGTCATACAAGTGATGATATGAGTTTTGTTTCAAGTCTGACAAGTGATGATATGAGTTTCGATTCAAGTCCAGCATTGAGAGTTTATATATGATGATTACGAAATCGATTTGATTTTGGTGTTTATGGTATGAAATAATTCATGGTTATGATTTCTAGATATGGTTAATTAGGATAATTTTGTGTCACGACCCTAACCAAGGCCTAGTCATGACGGGTACCTCAATTCACTATCCCCATTAGCCTAGCAAACCAGAACACAATAACTAGCAGCGAATGAATTCCCAATAAATAACAAGATAGAGCTGAGTTCCAAACATATAACAAAAATACAAAAATCTATATCAAGAGGGATCTCAGAATCCACAACACAATCTACCACACTTTGTCCACAAAATCCTATAAGAAACCAAACATCAACCATAGTGGGGACATGCCCCCCGACTATAGACAAATACCCGCCAAAATAGTGTAAGACATAAATAAAGACAAAAACATGAAATGAGGGCCTTCCGGAGAATGGAAGCTCACCACGTCAAAGTTGACTCTTGGACAATCCAAAAATCACCTATCACTGAACCAAAAAAGCAAAAATGTCTCCAAACTCCGCATCGCATAGGGATACCACATTTGAGAATGGTTAATAGTGTGCACACTGGCATATAACTCAGGGAAGGGAAAAATAATGCCATGATCAAGTCAGTCCAAAATCATTCAATATGATTCGCACACAATTATATACATATATATAACATGCTGGTATAGGGAACAAGGTTTAGCATCAGATTTAAAACATTAACTTGGACTGTGTAGCTATCCCGTCATCTAGGCCCCCACGGGCTATATGGGTTCAGTCACCCCTTCTGAAAGGACCTTAGTGTGTGTTAGCCACACAAACTATAGATATCTATGTAAGACCAGGGACTTCCCCGACACTACGTCATTCTAGGATACATAAATATATATAAGAGTACACTATGCACACAGTCATCAAAACCCCTGCCAGCAAACATAGTTTCTAGTGTTCGTCCTCCTTGGGACTTACACCTTCACGGTAAGCAACACAACCTCCCATTAAGCCCAATTAAATAATTTACACATTTTAATTTATTAACCAAGAATCATCCATTATGGCATATATCATTGGTATGGTCATAGCAATTACGCATGCAAGCTAATATCAATATGCCATTTCAATTATTCACCACCTTGGAAAAATGCCCCGACCCCATGATTTATCAAGTCAAATTTTGGGGAAATATCTCAACCTCCGTAGTTTATAAAAATCAACTAGGGGGAATGCCTCAACCTCCCATAGTTTATAATTAAGTCAAAGCCAGCAAGGCCTTCAAAAAATCACTTGTATTCCATTTATCTTTTTATGCAATGCAATAGTTTAGGATAGTAAGCCAAACCAAGTGATTAACCATGTTTCAAAGCAAATTATGCAAGTATGTTAAGGTTACACAATTTATAAACCAATTTCAATACCAAAAATCATTAATTTGGGGGAATGCCACGACCCCCATCCCATATTACCATGCCCGTGCACCCAATCAATTGAAAAACCATCAATAAGGTATAAACAATGCATATAAAATCATCAAAAAACTATTCAAGCAACAATCATGCAAAACCCTTAACCCAAGTTCCAAAATCAACATTTAAAACCATATTATATCAACATTGCATTCCATGAATAAAAAAAGAGTTTGTAAGAAAGAGATACATGCCTGAAAGTATTGAGAATTATGGAGGAAAATCATCAATTGGAGCTCTAGAAGCCAAATCCTTGGAAACCCTAGTTATTCTTGCCTTGGGGATTTGAGAGAGAAGAATAGTGAATATGTTATGATAATTTGATGATAATAGGGCTATAAGGGTGTTTTAAGCCATGGGATAGAAGTTGGATCGGAGAAAAGACTGATTTTCCCTTAATGAGAACGTGTAGAAAAAATTATCCCAAGTCGCTATGGGTAACTTCACAACTCATGACGTGTAGGTATAAGTGGTTTCTTGGAATCATAGCCTGGACAGTGACTCAAGGAATCCATAATGTTGATCCTACGAGTCATACCATATGACTCATAATGTGACATTACGACTCGTATGGTCCTTGTTGTACTCAGGCATGAGCACAAAAGTCAAGAAATTTTTAGAGGCAAAAATTTTAGGTTTTACATTACCTCCCCTCCCTAGGATCATCCATCCCCAAATGAGGAGTCACGGCATCCATTTGCACCATTGTAATACAGGAATACAATCACGAAACCTTTAACAAAGTAAAAAATCAAAAAGAATTAGAAAACCCATACCTTAAGCACGATTATCCAACCCATGGAACAAGAATGGATATGTGGACTTTATCTCCTTGTCATCCTCCCAAGTAGCTTCTTCTATCTTATGGTTCCTCCAAAGGACTTTCATCAAAGCCACATCCTTATTCATTAAACGACGGACTTTCCTATCCAAAATCTCAATTGGGAATTCCTCATAAAACAAGGAATCCAAAATACCAACACGCTCAATTGGCACTGGCAAAGAAGGATCGCCCACACACTTCTTCAACAACGATACATGGAAAATCAAATGAATAGAATCCAAAAGTGAAGGCAAATCCACTTCATATACAACATTGGTCACTCTCCTTAAAATCAACTATGGGTTAATATAACAGGGACTAAGCTTTCCTTCTTCGAAAATCTCATCACTTCCTTCATAGGAATACCTTCAAGAATACCCAATCACCAACCTCAAACGCCAACTCTCTTTGCCTCATATATGCATACGACTTTTGGTGACTCTGATCAGTCTTAAGTCTATCCCAAATTACCTTCACCTTCTCTATGGCTTGGTAAACTAAGTCCAGACCGAATAATCTAGTCTCACCTACCTCAAACCACCCAATAGGAGATCTACACCTCCTACCATAAAGATCCTCAAAAGGAGTCATCCCTATACTAGAGTGATAACTATTATTGTAAGTGAACTTGATGAGAGGAAAATGATCCACCCAACTACCTCCAAAATCAATCACACGGGCCCTTAGCATATCTTTCAAAGTTTGAATAGCCCACTCTGCTTGTCCATCCATCTAAAGGTGGAATGCAATGCTAAGGTTCACTTGTGTGCCCATGCCTTGCTAAAATGAATGCCAAAAGAGAGAAGATAATTGTGTACCTCAATTGAAAATAATGGAAACTGGGGCACCATGAAATTTGACGATCTCTTAAATAAACAACTTAGCATAATCCTCTCTAGAGTAAGTACTCCTCACAGGAAAAAAGTGCATTGACTTAGTCATCCTATTCATAATGACCAAAATTGAATCATGATGATTTCGAGTCCCCAGATGACCAGTAATGAAATCCATGTTGATCACCTCCCACTTTCACATGGGCAACTCAATCTCTTGAGATATGTTTTCAGGATTTAAGTATTCAACCTTCACTTGCTGACACATCATACACTTAGCCATGAAGTTAGCTACATTTCTCTTCATATTGTTTCATCAATAGATCTCCTTCAATTTAGATACATCTTCATCGAACTAGGATAAACAATATACCTTAACTCATGAGCCTTAGGAAAAAATCTTTCTCATAGACCATCAACAATCGAAACACATAACTTACCTAAGTACTACAAGATACCATCTCCACCAATCTCAAATGTCATAACCTTCTACTAACCCACATCATTCTTAATCTGCATCACGATAGAATCCAAATCCTGCTTCTCCTTCACCTCTGCACAAAGAGATAACTTCATAGCTCTTGTATAATCATACCTCCATCCTTAGAATCTAAAAGACAAACTCCAAGATTAGAAAATCGATGAATATCATTCACCAGTCCCCACTTCACCTCATCCATATGATACAAACTACCCATGGACAACCTGCTAAGAGCATCAGCAACCCTATTAGCCTTACTTGGATGGTAGTGAAGACTCATGCCATAGTCTTTGAGTTACTTAAGTCATCTTCTTTTCCTAAGATTAAACTTATTCTGGGCAAACACATTCTGTGGGCTTTTACGATCTGAATAAATATCAATATGAACCCCATACAAATAAAGGCACTAAATCTTCAGTGCAAACACCGTGGATACCAACTCTAGATCATGAGTAAGATAACTCCTTTCATGAACCTTCAGTTGCATAGAAGAATAAGCCACAACCTTACCATGTTCCATCAACACACAACCCATTTCCATATGGGATACATCACAGTACACAACAAAACCATTAGTACCCTCGGGCATAGACAAAACTAGATTAGAAGTCAACTTATCCTTCAGCTTCTCAAAACTATCCTTACAAGTATCAGACCATAGAAACTTTACCTTTTTTGAGTCAAATTAATCAACGGAGCAGCAATAGAAGAAAAGCTCTCCACAAACCTCCTGTAATAGCCAGCTAAACCCAAGAAGCTCCAAATATCAATTGGAGTTATAGGTCTAGGCCACTTCTTAATTGACTCAACTTTCGATGGATCCACCATGATCCCTTTACTGGGAAAAACATAACCCAGGAAGGTCACAATATTCAATCAAAACTCATACTTCAAAAATTCGGCATATAACTATTGATCCTTAAGAGTCTGCAATACTACTCGAAGGTGATTGGAATGATCCTCTTCGCTCTTGGAATATACCAAGATATCATCAATAAACCCAATGATAAACAAATCTAAAAACTACCTAAATACCTAATTTATGAGATCCATAAATGCAGTAAAAGCATTAGTCAACTCGAATGACATCACCAGAAACTCATAATGACCATGTCGAGTTCGAAAGGCAATCTTAGGGATATCCACCTCTCTAATCTTCAACTGATGATAACTAACCGAAGATCAATCTTATAACAGTATATAGCACCAAAAATTTAGTCAAATAGATCATTTCTCCTGGGAAGAGGATACTTATTCTTTACCATTACCTTATTCTGCTATCGATAATCCATACACGTTTGAAGAGAACCATCCTTCTTATGCATGAAAGCACAGGAGCACCCCATGGGACACACTAGGATAGATGAAACCCTTATCAAGAAGATAATTTAATTGATCCTTAAGTTTTTTCAACTTAGACAAAGTTATTCTATATTGAAGAATGGAGATAGGACGAGTATTCAGTAGAAGATCAATCCCAAAATCTATTTCCGTATCGGGAGGAATACCAAAAAGATCATCGAGAAACACCTCGAGAAACTTATTAACAATAGGGATGTATTGCAAAGAGGGAACCCTAGATCTAGAATCTTTAATCCGAATCAAATGATAAAGACACCCCTTAGAAATCAGCTTTCGTGATCTAAGATAGTAAATAAATCTTTCCTTAGGAATAAGGGAACTCCCCTACCACTTTATTATCGGTTCATTATGGAATTGGAAACTGGCCTTTTAGGTCTTACAATCAAGAGATGCATAGTACGAGTAAAGACAATTCATCCCAAAATCATATCATGGTGTACTATATACAACTCTATTAGATTCACCAAGGTCTCTCTACCATAGGTAGACACCACAAACCCCTATACACCTTTTTTGAAATAGTAGAATTACCCGTTGGGGTGGATAAAAAGAAGGGATCGAAAATATGCTCAGGACTGTAAAGGGTCACATAAGAAAGGGTGGACCCCAGATCAAGCAGACAATATATATAACAAAATAAAAGTTGTAACATACCAATGACAACACCAGGATATGAATCAGACACCTAAGGGTGGCAAAGGCATAAAGATGATTTCAGCTAGTGCTAGTAGCAGAAGTAGCACCATTTGGTGTAGGAGCTGAAGGAGTAGTAAACAAAACCTTATTTGCTCCAATAGCAATATTTCCTAAAGGATAGTTCCTACAAATATTACCAGGCTCACCATATTTGAAACATATATTCCTACCCTCATCATAATAACCATGGTGCAACTATCCATAAAATCTGCATGAGGTGGGCTGACTGAGCTAAATATATGATCTATCAGCAAGTGAATGTGGATAACTTGAGGCCCAATGGTTTTTCTCAAAATATTGAGTTGCTCATGTAGAAATTAGAAGTGATTAATATGGATTTCATTATTGGTCTTTCGTGATCTCACTATCAGTTTGATATGATTTGGGTCATTATCAATAGGATGACTAAGTTCGCTCACTTTCTACAAGTGAAGACTACTTATTCGTTAGAGGATTATGCTAAGATTTTGATTCAAGAAATCTTCAAGTTCCATGGTTCTCCAATTTCCATCATATCTGATTGAGGTACTTAGTTCTCATCTCATTTTAGGTATTCTTTTCAAAGAGAGTTAGGGACTAAGGCGAACCTTAGCTCCACTTTCCACCCTCAAATAGATGGATAAGAGGAGAAGACTATTTGTAAATTGAATTATATGCTAAGGTCATGTGTGATTAACTTTGGTAATAGTTGGGTTTATTATTTGCCTCTCATAAGGTTTGCGTATAATAATAGTTTTCACTCTAGCATTAGGATGTCTCCTTTCAAAGCCTATTATGTCAGGAGGTGTAGGTATCCTTTTAGGTGGTCTGAGGTTGGTGAGAAGTGATTATTCTATCCTTAATTGGTTTATTAACCCATGGACAAGGTGAAGGTGATTTAGGATTGACTTAAGTCTGCCAAAATTTGCTAAAAGTCCTATGGAGATGTGAGGTATAGGGAGTTGGAGTTTAATGTGTATTATTTTTGTTCTTGAAGGTATCTCCTATGAAGGCAGTTATGCAGTTTGGAAAGAAGGGAAAGCTCAGTCCCAGGTATGTTGTTCCCTTTCGTGTTTTGAGATGGGTGGGCTATGTGGCAATGAGTTGGAGTTTCCATCTAGGTTGGGTTCTATTTATATGGTCTTCCATATTTTGATGTTGAGGAATTGTGTAGGTAATACTTCCTTGATTGTTCCTTTGGAGAGTGTTGGTATTTTGGATTCCTTGTCCTATGAGAAGTGTCAGTGAAAATTTTGGACAGGCAACTTCGTTGTTTGAGGACTAAGGATATGGATTAGGTGAAAACTCTATGAAGGAACAACAAGGTCAAAGAATCTACTTTAGAAGATAAAGAGGACCTGAAGTCCAAATATCCATTCTTGTTTTCCACTTTGGACAATCATGCTTGAGGTATGTGTATTTCCCTAACATTTTTGTTTTTTGTCTTTGTTAAAGGTAAATGTGGATGTACTTTGCGTTAAATCATGCTAATGGATGCCTTGACTCATTATTTGAGGAAGAATGATCCTAAGGCGGGGATAATGAAACACCCCAGATTTTGGTCCTTGAAAATATCTTGACCTGTGAGCTTACTTCCTATACAATGACTCTCCCTCGAGTCGCAGGGTGTCCGTACGGGTCGTAGGACCCAAATCGTATTTGAAAATTGTGGAATGGACAAATTTCTATTATGATTATGATTGGTTCCTAACAATTCGTAAAGACTCTATACAAGTCGTATAGTCCAATCCATAGCCAAATATTATGGATTGGACAAATATCTATTATCATTATGATTGGTTCCTAATGATTCGTAAAGACTTTATACAAGTCATATAGTCCAATCCATAGCCAAACCAGTGGATGCCCAAATATTCTATCTAGCCTACAATTTGACCAAACTAATCATAATTTTTTAGTATGATTCGTATGGTATGACTCATAGCCATACCAATTTAGATTCCCATGGATGTTGTCCAGACTAAAGCTGGAGGTCATAAGTCATAAGGTGACCCTACGAGTCATAAGGTCGGCCATAACTACTAGGCGATAATTTTTAAGTATTTTATTAAGGGCACTTTGGATATTTTTCCTTTTCCCCAAATGTGACCCACAACTTTAAAACCTTATTGGGATCTCACTACCATTCATAACACACCAAAATAACTTCTCTCTTCTCACAAATTCTCTCAAGAAAGAGCATTAGGGTTTTCTAAGGGTTGATTGTCTAGAGCTTCTAAGGGTATATTCCCTCAAAAATTATGATCCTTTTAGGCATGTACTCTTCCCCAAATCTTATTTTGACAAAAGCATGTGTTTTTAATGGTTTAATTGTATGGATTTGAATGTGGGTTTTGACATGGGTTGAGGGTTTTGGAATGGTTAGTCCTTGAATGGTTTTCCCATGGTTTTCATGAATTCTTCATGGTTCGAATTGGATGTTTTGAACTAATGGGGTGCATGGGGCTGATTTAATCCCGCAAATTGATGTTTTGAACTTGGAAATTGGTTTTGAACAATTGTATTCCCTCAAACCACTTGTGTAAATGGCTTTGAAATGTGGAATTATCTTTTGGTTTGACTTACTCACCTATTGTATAGCATTGGATAAATAGTTAAACAATGAACATGAATTTTGAAGGTCTTGTTGTCTATGTTTTTGATTTAATGAACAAAGGGGTCGAGGCATTCCCCTAAGTTAATGGAATTGTAATGGAATAATTATGAACTTCCAAACTAAATTGTATGACGATACTGTGGTGTGCCTTAATGTATGATTCCTTGGTTAATGAATGGGTTATATGAAAATTGTTTTTAATTGAGCTTAAAAGGGTTATGTAGCTAAGCCGTGAAGGTATAGGTATCAAATGAATTATACTAGAAACTAATGTTTTTCAAAGTAAGGGTTGTCCTAGATAACCATGCGCATAGTTCACACTATTGATATATTTTGTACCTAGGATTGAAGTGGAGTCGAGGGCATTCCCTGGTGACACACCCCAAAATCAAGCCATGTCATATGGGTACCACAAGCCTACAAAAATTGGAGGTTGCCCCAATAACCCATCATAGTCATCACAATGATCACAAGGGTCGGGTGAATCCCGATCATAAAATGATATAGCGGAAAACATACCACAAGACATAAATTAAACAATGTCTAGCAATTTCATTAGGTTCATCAACTAACTAATATACCCAAGTCCACAGTCATCCACAATACACACTATATACAATCCAAAGTTTAGAAATGTATATGTCGGGACAAGCCCCTGATAATAGCCAAACAAAGTCAAAATAAGACCAAGTCTAAATATAGGAGACCAAGAAGGAATGTCTTCAGAAGTAAGGAAGATCACCACTCCCAGGTCAATGCAAAAAACCACTTCGATTGCCTATTCACTATGTAGGAAGAGAAGAAGATGATCCGGACCCTATATTGCGTGGGAACATAGCATCCAGAGATGGTTAGCGGTTGGAATACTAGCATGTAACTCAAGGATAAGAATAAAATAGCATCATCATTCAACAACAAGCAATATATCATATTCGATCACATTCATAACCTTATCCATATAAGCATATCACATGCTAATCAAGGGGACAAGATTTATCAACACCTTAGAAGCACTCATTCATCCTGCATGCAATAGAAGACTCCAACATTCCACCACTGTAGACTCAAGCATTTCTCATTAGGCATAGCACTCTAACCATATTCACATATCATCAAGTAAGGGAATTTAACCACATACACATCCATTTAAGTGAGGGACTCTAACCACTCAAACACATTTATATAAGTGAGGGAATCTAACCACTCACACACATTCATTCAAGAAAGGAACTCTAACCACATACTCATACATTTGGCAAGGGACTCTAACCTCATGCCATATTAGATAGGGGAATCTAACCTCAAGACTATTTATTTGGTGAGGCACTTCGACCTCATGAGATCTTATTATGCAAGGGACTTTAACCACAAGAAATTTCATTAGGCCAGGGACTTTAACCTCAAGCCATCATGACTATCCTTAGTCAACATTGGGACTCTTAACCCTTTGTCCATTCATCCACATACATTTAATTCCTCACATAAGGACTTTAACCCATTTAACCAATTCAACATCATACATGACCACATGGTCCTCATAGGAGCCTTCATTTATCAACCATTTTAATAGGCCAATGCCTTAATTCAACTCCTGATACAATTCAAACTATGGTCCTCAATACCTTTATAAGAAATTCACATTTCATTAGCAATTCAATACCACAATTTAGTCCCACACATAATTCACGTTCATTTTCATGTTAGGGACTTTAACCCCCTTCTTATTCATCAAAACATAAAGGTCATCAATTACACAATACATGGTTCACAAATACCTTATTTGCTTACCTTTAACAAGGTAATTTTCATGGTAGAATTCATCAAGATTAGGGTTACTCATGAACCACATGTTAAACCACATACAAAATTCATCCACATATGCAAATCATCATCAATGTCATGAATAAACACAAGTCTAAATAGGAATCATCATTGTTCATCATTTAGCAACAAAACCCTTTTTATTTAATTTCAAAACCACTATGTACACTTACTGATTCAAGTGTAAAATACATGGGTTTTAGAGTTATTTAAGAAGGGGAAGAGATGCATGCCTTAAACAACTTGAATTTCCAAGAATATTAACTCTTTTTTGCCTCTTGAAGATCACCCTCCATACCTTAGACTCCAATCTTGTTCCAAGAAACTTTTAAAGTGTTTTGGAGTGTTTAAATCTTGTAAATGGGAGCTTAGGAGGCTACAATGACTTATATAGTGAAGGAAATTGGGGTTTTATGCAAGGAAAATGACCACAAGTCACTTAGTTAAAATATGGAAAATGACCCCATCCAGGGGTATACTTCCCTTTACGACTCCCTAAGTAATTGTATCCTAGGGTACGAGTGGTACCCTTACTTGTACCCTAGGCTCCTCCTAGGTTATCTATATTGTTAAGGGTATGAGTGGAAACCCTTGAGTTGTAACCAAAGGGTATGACTCAACCCCTAACTCATAAGCTTCATCCGTATAGAAAATAGTCCACTCAAGTTGAAACTTTACTCTATACGGTTGAGTAGTATACGACTCGTATGAATTGGTTACTACCAAGGGAAGGCCATGTCATATAGTGGATAATGTGTTACCCTTATAGACTGATCAAGGTATGAGAGGGGGAGGAGAACGTGGGTACGACCCATATCCATGGGTACGACTCAAGTCCCTATTCGTACCCAACACAGAGACATCAAATGGTGAAGTTCTTCTCATGGTTCAAAGCCCTACCTGGATCACTCATCCTCGAATGAGGATTAAGGCAAACATAAACACAAGTTAACACATAAATAAACATCAAATCAAACTTTACACAATGTTAAAGCATGCATTCAACAAGGACACAACACACATCATGCTCATCATCAATTCATTCATTTCATCAACTTTAAGACTCAAAAACATCTTATCAAAACACTTACTCATTACACAGCTTAGAGACTTCAACCCATCAACTTATTAAGAATATTTACTCAATTCAAGGATTAGGGACTTGAACCCATCATTTATCAAAGTCATTAATAAACTCAAGATACTAGGGACTTAAACCCATCAAAACAAAACACGCATAATTTCAAAGCATTGGGGTCTTGAACCCATTGTCTAACATGACACAAATTAACTCAACATATTAGGGACTTTAACTCGTTGTCTATCAAAGACCAAAAATAAAAGCAAGGAGATCAACACATACTTCCATCACAACTTTTTGAAATAGGAAACAAAGGTGGTTACTTGGACTTCATGTCTTCTTCTACTTCCCAAGAAGCTTCCTCAGACTTTTGGTTCCTCTATAGATCCTTCACATAACCCACCTCTTTCGTTTGCAACTGGCATACTTTATAATCCAAGATCTTCACCGAGATCTCCTCATAGGACAAAGAGTCCAAAATACCAACATCGTTCAAAGGAACAACCAATGAAGGATTACCCATACATTTTTGTAACATCGAGACATGGAAAATCGGGTGAATGGAGTTCATATTAGAAGACAACTCCAACTCATAGGCAACATTGCCAACCCTTTTCACAATCAAGTAGGGGCAGCATATCGGGAACTAAGCTTCCCCTTTTTACCAAATTGCATCACTCTCTTCATGGAAGATACTTTCAAGAGTACCCAATCGCCAACACTAAATGCTAAGTCCCCACGTCTTACATTAGCATAGGACTTTTGGAGACTTTGAGCGGTTTTAAATCTATCACGAATCACCTTCACCTTTTCTAAGGCCTTGTGAACAAAATTAGGGCCAAGCAACTTACCCTTGTCTACTTTGTACTACCCAATAGGAGATCGACATCTCCTACCATACAATGCCTCAAAAGGCTCCATGCCAATTCTAGAGTGGTAACTATTATTATAGGTGAACTCAATCAAAGAAAGTGGTCATACCAACTTCCACCATAATTAATCACACAAGCCTGCAACATGTCATCCAATGTTTGGATGGTCCTTTTTGCTTGCCCATCCATTTACAGGTGGAAAGCGGTACTGAGGCACACTCTTATACCCAAACCCTTTTGAAATAACTTCCAAAAGTGGATGAAAATGGAGGACCACAATCTAAAATAATAAAGACCAGAGCACCATGCAACTTCATGATCTCCATTATATATAACTTAGCATAATCTTCCATCCAGAAATTAGTCCTCGCGGAAAAAATGAGAGGACTTGATCATTCTACCAACAATAACCCAAATAGAATGACATTAATTATGGGATCTAGGAAGACTGGTAACAAAATCCATATTAATTGCCTCTTACTTCCATTCGGGTAATGGTATTTCTTGAGACAAGCCCTCGGAAATCATGTGCTCAACTTTCACGTGTTGACACACCATACACTTGGCCAAATAGCTAGCCACATCACGCTTCATATTACCTCACCAATAGAGCTCTCTAAGAACATGATACATCTTGGTGGAACCGAGATGAATGGCATAACAAGATCCATGAGCCTCGGCCATGACCCTTTCCCTCAATCTATCGACATTGGGAATGCATAGCCTACCATGGTATCTCAAGATACCATCACCAGCAATCACAAAGTCCGCAACTTTGTATTGACCCATATTTCTCTTGATCTTCATCAATTTAGGGTCCAGTGCTTGTTTTTCCTTTATCTCAACAATAAGAGATGATTGAGATACCAAAAGCACAAATACACTACCATCCTTGGAGTCGACAAGTCAAACTCCAAGATTAGCCAAACATTGAATGTCCTTTACTGATTCCCACTTATGAATCTACATGGGCCAAACTTCCCTTGGACAATTGACTAAAAGCATCGGCGACTACATTCACTTTATCGAGATGGTAATGAAGACTCATATCATAGTCTTTCAATAGTTTGAGCCACTTTTTTTGTTAGATATCTAACTCTTTTTGAGTATATTGGAGACTCTTATGATCAAATTAGATATCGGCATAAACCTCATATAGGTAATGTCTCCAAATCTTTAATGCAAAGACCACGGCAAACAACTCTAAGCCATGGGTAGGGTAGTTCTTCTTATGAACTTTCAATTACTTAGAAGCATAGGCCACCACCCTACCATGTTGCATCAACACGCAACCAAGACCGATACAAGAAGTTTCACAATAAACCACAAAACCATCACTACCCTCGGGTAAGGTCAAAAATAGTCTAAAGTCAATTTATCTTTTCACTTCTCAAAACTACCCTTGCACACATCAGACCACAAGAACTTGACCTTTTTTTTGGTCAATTTGGTCAATAGGGAAGCTATAGTAGAAATCTCTCCACAAATCTTATATAGTAACCGAATAGACCCAAGATACTCTGAATATCAATTAGAGTAGTAGGTC
Organism: Capsicum annuum; assembly: GCF_002878395.1. Taxonomy (NCBI): domain Eukaryota; kingdom Viridiplantae; phylum Streptophyta; class Magnoliopsida; order Solanales; family Solanaceae; genus Capsicum; species Capsicum annuum. The sequence goes on along the minus strand of NC_061119.1, from coordinate 121,898,881 downwards.
TAGGGCACTTCTTAACCGCCGCAACTTTTTGATCTACCATGATCCCTTCACTAAAGATGACATGACCAAGAAAAGCTATGGCTTTCAACAAAAACTAGAACTTGGAGAACTTGGCATACAAACAATGATCCTTTAAAGTTTGCAATACGGCATAGAGGTAATCGACATGATCCACCTCACTCTTAGAATGGACTAAGATGTAATCAAGGAAGAAAATGACAAATATGCCCAAGAACGGATAGAAGACCCTATTCATCAAGTCCATGCATTCCGTCAGGGCATTGGTCAACCCGAAAGACATAACAAGAAACTCATAGTGACCGTATCAGGTTATAAAGGCAGTCTTAAGGATATCCACATCCCTAATCTTGAGTTGATGATAACTCGATCTATGATCAATCTTAGATAAACACTTAAGACCCTGAAGTTGATCAAACAAATCATCGATCTTAGGAAGATAATATTTATTCTTTATGGTAACTTTGGTCAACTGGAGATATCAATACATATATGAAGAAAACCATCCTTCTTGCGTATGAACAACAAGGGAGAACCCCATAGAGACACACTAGGATGGATAAAACCTTTATCTAAGACGTCTTTCAATTGCTTCTTAAGTTCTTTTAGCTTCGACGGAGCCATTCCATAAGGAGGGATAGAAATCAGACGAGTGTTCGGGACAAGATCAATCCAAAAATCAATTTCACTATTAGGAAAAACATCGGGAAGATCATCGGGAAATACCTCAGGAAACTCATTAACTACGAGAATAAATTCTAGAGAAGGTTCTTCCAAGTTAGAATCTTTAACTCGGACCTAATAATCCAAACACCCCTTTGAAATCAACTTTTGGACCTTTAGATAAGAAATGAACCTTCATTTAGGCACTAGGGAACCACCTTTCCATACAATAACCAGCTCATTAGGGAATTTGAACATAACCCTACGGGTCCGACAATCTAAGGAAGCATAGCAAGAGTCCAACCAATCCATCCCTAAAATGACATCAAAATCAACCATGTTCAACTCTATCAAGTATGCAAGAGAATCTCTACCACCAACTTATATCACACACCCCTTATAGACCCTTCTAACAATCACAGGGTCTCCAACTAGGGTAGAAACAAAAAAGGAATTGATAGACTTTCAGGACCAGAATCAAGATACACAGCCACATATGGGCTCACATAAGAAAGAGAATACCCTAGATCAAGTAAAAAATATACATCATGCAAGAAAAGTATCAACATACCCATGACAACATCAAGAGATACCTCAGAATCCTGGCAGGTAGCAAATGAATACAAGTGAATCCAGACAATAACAATGTGAGAAATAGAAGTAGAGAAAGACATATCACCCTTCTGTACGAGAGTAAATGGAGTGGTAATAGGGGCCCTGTTGGTCCAAGAAGCTGTTAGAAAGAGGAAATGACACTGCATATGCATAATCTAACCATAATGGAAACATCTGTTTCTCCCTTTCTGACACTAACCATGATGAATCTGACCACAAAATCTGCATGAAAGGCAAGGTGGAGCCGAATAGGCACCACTAGCCTAGAATTGGGCACCCTATTCCTAGGACCCACCACTAAATTGAGTTCGACAATTACCCAAAAAACTTTTAATAAGGAGAATGAACATTAGTCGAGGAGAAAGAACACAAAATCCTCTACATTTTTAGTGGTACTTACCACCATCACCACTATTAGGCTCAAAAGGCCTAAATTTCTTTCCTTGCCTCTCCCTAAGCTCAACTTGCTTATTTTTATCTTCTTCCACTTGTTTCAAATACATAATCAACCTAGAAATATCCATGTTCTCAATCAGCAAGGTTGCCTTACTATTAAGGACTAACTCATCAAATAATCTCGAGAAAAACTTACATATTCTAGCCCTTACAATTGAAACCATATAGGAGCATACCTTGAAAATTGATGGAATTTCAAGGAATACTCTTGAACAGACATCCTCTTTTGCTTCAAGTTCATAAACCTTTCCACCTTTTCCTCTCTCAACTCTTGAGAAAAGAAGAGATCTAAGAAAACCTTGGAGAAGTCCTCCCATATAGCAGGACTAGCATCAACACCTCTAAATAACTACCACCCCTCATCCCATTAGTACACTATATTTTTTAATTGGTAGGAAGCAAACTCGATAGCCCCAATCTCCAAAATATGCATAATTTGGAAGATCTTCTATATTTTATCAACAAAGCCTTGAGGATCTTCCTCAATGTTCGTATCGGAGAGCATATGAGGGATCAACCTCATATGTTGGCCAATTATTATGGCCTTAAAAGAAATAATAGTCAGAGCACCAGACTCTAATTGAGAGGCTACCAATTGAGTCAAGAGGTTGACAAAGTAATGAAACTCGGCATTAGTAGCATCCCTCTGAGGTAACGGAATAGTATGATCACTCTCATAGTTGGGTTTGATGGGGGCAGGTGAAACCCCATGAAGATGATCAAATACCGTAGCCCTAGCCTAGATCCGAACTCTAAAAGTTGGATTATCTTTATTCATAGGTCCCTTAGAAAGGTTTGCATGAGCCTCAGATCTCCTTGGAGGCATGATCTAACAGATAGCAAATAAAAACTAGAGGAATCCAAGACCTTAGACTCCATAGCTTGAGATTGAAACACAAGAAAGGGAAATATTTCCTAAAATGTCTCATATCTCGTCTTTTATAAGTGTGGCATGATTCACACCCTTAAAATAGATTCTACTCGACATCGTATTGTGGAAACCAAACTAACTATGAACCTAGGCTTTGATACCAACTTGACACACCCAAAAACTGGGCCATTTTATATAGGTACCTCAAGCCCACATGAACTAGAGGTTTCCCTAATAACCCATCACAGTCATCACAATGATCACAAAGGTCGAGTAAATCCTGACCATAAAATAAGATAGCAGAAAACATACCACAAGACATAACTTAAACAATGTCTAACTATTTTATTAGGTTCATCAACTAACTAATATACTCAAGTCCATAGTCATCCACAATACCTCTATACAACCCAAATTTTAAAAATATATATGTTGGGACAAGCCCTCGACAATAGCCAAACCAAGTCAAAATAAGATCAAGTCTAAAGATAGGAGACCAAGAAAAAATATCTTCTGAAGTAAGGAAGGTTACCACTCCCTGGTCAAAGAATGAACTACTTTGATTGTCTAATCACTATACAGGAAGAGAAAAAGATACCCTAGACCCTATGTTGCATGGGGACATAGCATCCAGAGATTGTTAGTGGTTGGAACGCTAGCATGTAACTCAAGTATGAGGATAAAATAGAATCATCATTCAACAACAAAGATATATATTATATTCAATCACATTCATAACCTTATCCATATATATAGACATAGTATATGCTAATCAAGGGGATAAGATTTATCAACACTTTTGAAAAACTCATTCTTTATGTACGTAATGGAGGACTCCAACCTTCCACAGTTATACATTCAAGCATTTCTCATTAGGCATAGGACTCTAAGCATATTATATATCATCAAGTAAGGGACTCTAACCACATAAACATCTATTTAAGTGAGAGACTCTAACCACTCACACATATTCATATAAGTGAGGGACTCTAATGACTCACACACATTCATTCAAGCAAGGGACTCTAACCACATACTCATATATTTGGTAAGGGACTCTAACCTCATGCCACATTAGATAGGGTACTCTAACCCCAAGCTAATTCATTTGGCATGGCACTTCAACCTCATGAGATATCATTATACAAGGGACTTTAACCGCAAGCAATTTTATTAGGCAAGGGAATTTACCCTCAAGCCATCACGACTATCCTTAATCGACGTTGGGACTCTAACCCTTTGTCTATTAATCCATATACATTTAATTCCTCACATAAGTACATTAACCCATTTAGCTAATTCAACATCATACATGTCCATATGGTCCTCATGGGAGCCTTCATTGCTCAACCATTACAATAGGCCAATGCCTTAATTCAATTTCTCATATAATTCATACTATGGCCCTCAAAAACCTTAAAATCCATTCATATTTAATTAGCAATTCTATAACATAATTTAGTCCCATACACAATTCACGTTCATTTTTATGTTAGGTACTTTAACTCCCTTCTTATTAATAAAACCATCAAGGTTATCAATTACATAATACATAGATAACTTTCACCTTCACAATATTATTTATCAAGAATTCATACATATTGGGCCATTTCCCTAGTTTAAATACTACAAACATGTGACTAGACAATTCACTAAGATATTTTCACAAACACCTTATGTGCTTACCTTTAACGGGTTATTTTTAAGATAGAATTCATCAATATTAGTGTTACTCATGAACCACATGTTAAACCATATACAACATGCATCCTTATATGCAAATCATCATCAATATCGTGAATAAACACAAGTCTAAGTAGGAATTATCATTGTTCATTATTAAGCAATAAAACCCTTTTTATTTAATTTCAAAACCACCATGTACACTTACTAATTTAATTGTGAATTACATGGGTTTTAGAGTTATTTAATAAGGAAAAGATATACATTCCTTAAATAACTTGAATTACCAAGAATGTTGACTCCCCTTTGCCTCTTAAAGATCACCCTCCAAATCCTAGCCTCTAATCTTGTTTCAAGAAACTTTTAGAGTGTTTTGGAGTGTTTGATTCTTGTAAATGAGGTACTAGGAGGCTATAATGTCTTCTATAGTGAAGGTACTTAGGGTTTTGGGCTTGGGAAATAACCACAGGACCCTTAGTTAAAAGATGGAAAATTACCCTGTCTAGGGGTACGACTCCCCCATATGACTCCCTAAGTAATTGTACCCTAGGGTACAATTGGTACCCTTACTCATACCTTAGTCTCCTCCTAGGTCATCTATACTATTAAAGGTACGAGTAGATACCCTTGAGTCATAACCTTAGGGTACTACTCAACCCCTAACTTGTAAGCTTCATCCGTATAGAAAATAGTCCACTCAAGTTGAAACTTTACTCCATATGATTGAGTAGTATACGAATAGTATGCTTTGGTTACGACCAAGGGGAGACCATGTTGTATAATTGATAGTGCATTACCCTCATGGACTAATCAAGGAATGAGAGTGGGAGGTCAAGGTGGATATGACCCGCATCCATGAGTACGACTCAAGTTCCTAGTTGTACCCTACTTAGAGACATCAAATGGTAAAGTTCTTCTCATGGTTCAAAGCCTAGGTGTTTTACCTAGTCTTTCGTAATACCTCTAATTTGTGTGGCTCACACATACTGAGGCCCTTTCAGCAAGGAAGTTGAACACATATAGCCAGTGGGAGCCTATTTATGGTGGTTAAGCTACATAGTCTAGGATAATGTTTTAATTTCATACTAAATCTTGTTCCCTACCCCATAATCTACTATATGTATGTGCATAAATGTGAACATGTATAGTGAGTTTTAAATTAAACTTTTGAATACACTACTTTATCCTTATCCTGAGTTATATGCTAGTGCTTACCCTACTAACTATCTCTTGATATTGTATCCCCACATGATGCACAGTTTTAAGAAACTTCTACTTTTCCTGCACAGTGATAGGTGATTTCAGAGTCGATCATTTATGATAAAGTGGTGGGCTTCTATTTTCTGGAAGACTCTATTATTCCTTAGGTTTTCCTTCCATAAATAAGAATTTGAAGACTACACATTTACTTTTTCATTAATATTATCAGGGTCGAAGGCATGACCCGACATAGATTTTTTTGGTATAGAGGCTTTATGGATTATTGTGTACTGGGTATTGGTTATTGATATTCTCAGACTTTGAGTTAATATTTACTCTATCTTGTTATATGTTCGATTCATTCGTTGAGTAGTATCATGTTCTATTTGATAGAAAAAAAGGTTAGTCTATATTCCTCGATGGACTTGAGATACCCATCATGGCCAGCCCCTAGTTCAAGTCATGACAATATGCTAAGGGCCTGTGAAATTAATTTTAAAGGAAGGTATGTTGACCATCTACCACTCATTGAGTCTGTTTATAACAGTAGTCATTATTTTAATATCTAGATGGCTCATTTTGAGGCCCTTTATAGTAGTAGGTGCAGGTCTTTTATCGGATGGTTTGAGGTGGGTGAGATTAGATTTTTTGTCCCTGACTTAGTTCACCAGCAATGGAGAAGGTAAAAGTGATTCAAGAAATACTTAAGACTACTCAAAGTTGCCAAAAGTCCTATATGGAAGTGAGGTAGAAGGAGCTCAAGTTTGAAGTGAACGATTGGATATTCTTAAAGGTTTCTCCTATGAAATGAGTCATGATATTCGATAAGAAAGGGAAGCTAAGTCCCTCATTATATCACTTTGTATCAGGTCATTAGAAAGATTGGTAATGTTACCTATGAATTGGAGTTACCAGCAAATTTATCCTTGATTTATCCTATTTTCCATGTGTTTATGCTTAAGAAATATATGGGTGCCCCCTCCTTGATTATCCCTATTGAGGATATTAATGTTAAGGATTTATTGTACTACAAGGAGGTCCAATTGAGATATTGGATATAAAAGTTCAAAAATTAAGGACCAAAGATATAAATTTGGTGAAAGTGCTTTGGAGGAATCAAAAAGTAGCAAGGTTACATAGAAATAAGAAGAGGATATAACAGCTAGGTACTCATTCTCATTCCCCATGTTGGATGAAAATGCTTAAGGTATGAGTTTTATTTCCCCTCTTGTCACATATTGAATTTTTTCCTTGAATTCCCTTAGGTTCTCTCTATTATCATGCTCAAAATATCCTAACTCCTCATTCGGGGATGAATGATCCAAAGTGAGGGATAATGTAAGACCCTAGAAAATTTTGACCAATTTATTTGTGACCCTTATTCATGTGTAATGATGATTGTTGACTTTAAATCATGACAAGAGATGTTAAAGAAGTGCATAGGGTAAGTTTTGGAATTCTTGGAAAGGGTTGGGGTAATTTCAAGACCTTGAGATAGTGAGGGTTTGCAATAGTAGCGTGCCACGACACTTAATCTCCGTAATAGGAGCGTGGAATACTGGCTAGTCACTGAGATACCAGTGTGCCATGTTGTTGGGAAAATTTTGGCCAACTTTATTTTTTTGTTTTTTAGGGAGATTTTTGGTCCTTTGCAACCTTAAATGACTTAAAAATACCCAATTTACCCCTTATCCTTCAATTATCAAGATCATACATTGCATTTCTCCTCTTTAACTCCCAAACTGAGAAAACACTAGGGTTTTGCAAGAATTCTATTCTCCAGGCTTTAAACTTTGATTCCTTTCCAAATTGTCTTAATTTTTAGGCATGTTGTACACTTCATACTTTAATTGTCAGATTATTGTATTAATTAACTTGGCATTTTGGTGTTTTGGAATGATTAAATCACTTAGGGTTGAGGGTTTTTGCTTGTTAATACTTGGATTATTTTTTCCTTGTTTTTAATGGGTTATTCATGCTTTAATTGATGGATTCTGGAACTGAATTTCAAGCATTGTTATAATGGTGAACTTTGTAATTTGGGTTTTCACATTATGGATGAATTTTTGCATGGCAATGACATTAACCTCAACTCACATTGTCAACTTTGGGTTTGAATAAAGATTCTACATTATTTAACTATCTTTGAAACATTGCATTGCATTAATTGAAAAAGGATAAAATGATTTAGAATGCCCTTGGTGGCTATAGTTTTGGAATGCCTCTGGTAGCTATGGTTTTGGAATGCCCTTGGTGGCTATAGTTTTTGAATTTGTACTATAATTTAGAGTCTAATGGTTAAATGATTTGGGTTTGGCATAAAGGGAATAGCTTGCAAGTCTATTGGTATGATGATACCAGGTTGGAAATGCCCAAATAAAAGAATCCATGGTTAATGGTTCATTTATGTGTAAATTATTTTTATTTGTGCTTAAAGGAAATTATGTAGCTCACCAAGAAGGTGCAGTCCTGATGGGACCAATACTCTAAACCACGTTTGCCGATGTTAGGGTCTATATAATCATCATGTCTAATGCATACATTATACTTTGGATGGTTATCTTCTTTGTGTATTTAGTCTTTCCTTAATACATACAGCTAAAATGGACTAGGGACTTTCCAATAGAGGGAGCCAGACCCATAGCCCATGGGTGCCTAGAAAGTCTGTATAAGCTACATAGTTCAAGAACAATATTTTAAATGCTCATGTTTCATGTCCCATAGGCATCCTGTATATATGTATAAGTGTTGTGCATGTGGCTTATAACTAGATTTTCATAAATTACATTTGTTTTATACCTTTCCTTGGGTTGGATGCCAGTACTCATCGTATTGACCATATTTAATTTACCCTTTGGGTAATTTTGTAGGCCGTAAATAAGGATAAAATTAGTGATTTGAATCTACAAGTTATTTATTTGAGTAGTAGTTTATTCATTACTCTTGTAATTATTGTTTATTAAATGATTTAGCCTTTGGAAATATGAATAAGAAGCAATACCATCCATGGTATAACTTATTTATTGCAGCAGCTTGGTGTCTAGGTTGGTTATATCATTTATGAGTACTAGACTGCGATTAGTAATTGTATCCATAATACAAAATTTTATGGGAGAAATCATGCCTAGGACTTTGATTATATAGTAGTGATTGTTGTGATGTTTAATATTATTGTAGGTTATACCATATTTTGGAAATCTTCACAGGATTGGTTGATATTATGATTCATTGGTTGGCTCAGGTACCATAACCGTGTAGTACATAGACAAGAGATTGTCTCGTATATGTCATGGCTAGGTAACGATCATAGACCCTTAGCTTGTATATACAAAGTATTTATAAGTGTAGTGGTTCCACGAGTGAACTAGATATATGTGCTTAATTGCTAAAGATGGTTTCTCATGTAAATTTGGAATGTATGTTAATTGCCATAACTATTTATTTTGGGTCATTGAGTTATTTTTGATTAAATTAACAAATAGTTAGTATATTTTTTATTATTATTTGAATGTTTGAATTGAGGTATTAACATTGTTAAAGTCATAAATTGTTGACTTGGATATTACTGTTGTATCATGGTTGTGGACTGGGTTAGTAATTGATAGTTTGGGTTTTGACTAGTTTAATGTCTTTATTGACTACAATTGATTAAACTGTTGGGTGTTATTTGAGAAATGCTTAAATGTGTGTATAAATGAAGTAGTTGTTAAGTGTCATTATTGTACTTGTTACAAGGTCATGGTTTTTGGGATCATTTATTATTAAGATTAAACAAAATAAATTATCTTATAATAATTGTTGGAATTAAAAAAGAGTTATATATAAAACACCTAGGGTTATGACCCTTAGAAAATTTCCTGGAATTTCGGTGTCTAGACCTAATATGACTCAAGGGTATGAGTCATATGTTGGGATACAAATGGTATAGTCATGTCGTATGCTGACCAGTGTTGGTTGGTGGGATGGATTTTAGTTACTAAAATGGATACGACTTAGGGATACGAATCATATTGGTGGGTACAGATCATTTGTTTCCTTCACTTAATCTTAAAATTGGTTACTTAGGTTGGATCTGAGTATGAGTGGCTCACCGTGACTCGTAAGACAAGGTACAAATCATACCCAGGACTCGTATGGTGGACAATGTCAAAATCTTTCTTGGATTTAAATCTGCCAGGGATACATAAGGGTACGGACGTATGCTTCAGATACGGCTTAGTTGGATGAGTCGTATGCTGAACAGTGTTTTCTTCGAAGGTTGAGGATAGGATATGAGTGGAGGGTACAACTAGTATTGGAGGGTATGACTCTTGAGGGTCAGTTGTACCCCTGGGACAAGATTTTGTACAACTTAAGTGGGGGTATTTTGGACATTTTTCGACTTATCCTAATAAGGTACCAAGACTTCTAACCTACTTGTGAGGTTATTTACCCTATTATTCCATTCATTAACACTTAGCAACTCTTCTAAACACTCTATAATTCTCTCAAAAGCTTTTGGGCAAGGAAAGCTAGGGTTTTAACTAGAGTATTGATTTAGGGCTTGTCTTGGTGATTCTTTCCATTATCATCTTGGTTTAAGTCAATTTTCTCTTCCCTCATTGTTAATTCAAACTAGAAGAATGGTTTTTATGAATATTTTCATGACTTTATTAATTGTATGATTTTTGTTTTAAAAAATGAATTAGGGGTTTTGATATTTAATGGTTGGTTATGGTTTTCCATGGTTTTAATTATGCTTATGTGCATTAATGGTGGTTTTGGATAATTGGATTGCATGGGAATGGTTTAATGATAATTGGAATTGGTCATGGTCATATTATACCCCCAATGTGTTTGACAAAATGCCTATAATAATTTTTTCATTGCATTGAGTACTCTTAATGGAACTCTTGCTTGTCTTAAAACTCGCTAAAGTAACTATACATGATTTAAATGTCTTAGAAAGGTAAATGGCTAAATGGATATGCTTGTGGGGTACATGGAATCCCCCAAGTGGTTTAATATGGTAAATGAAAGGGTACTTGGAAGTCCTCTTAAACCTATATATGGTTTTCTACAGATAGTAATTACAGGTATGGTCGGTATGATGGTACCACCACTAAATGGCCTTGGTTAATAAATGGTAAATAGATTGATTGGTTGCTTGGTAAATGGTTTTAATTAGGCAATAATGGCGGGATATGTAGCAATGTCGTGGAAGGTGGAGGTCCCGAGGGGACCAAAACTGAAAACTCATATTTGTCTATGTGAAGTTGGTTTTGATGATCGTGGTAATGATGTCATGCTATATTTTGGGGGATGTACTAGTTATCCCAGGTTTTCTTCCCTAGTCGGGCGGCTTCACGTACTGAGGCCCTTTAAGTAGGGGGAGCTAAACCCATATAACCTATGGGTACTTTAGAACGGCAAAGCTACTTAACTCAGGTAAAGGTTTTAATGGCATGTTAAATCCGGTCCCCTTTCCCAACATGGTTATATATATATATATATATATGGTTATGTGCATATGGATGGTTTTACTTGGTTTAATAAGTAGCATTATTTTATCCTTATCCTTAGATTATGCTAGCGTTCACCCGCTAACCCATCTACTGGCAGTTGTATACCCACGTTTTGCAGGAATCAATCGTTCTACTCTTCATACATAGTGATTGATTCAGGGTTCAGCATTTGAACTAAAGTGGTAAGCTTCCATCCTTTTAGAATGCTTGATTTCATATTATGGATATGTCTAGACACTTTGATTTTATTTTGGATATTGGTTTTGGCCATGGTTGGTGGCATGTCCCAAATGGATCTTATAACTCTTTTAGTTAAAGGCTTTGTGGTACTAAAATAGGTTGGAATAGGTGGGATTGGTATAAGTGTCAACCTTGGCATTGGAATAAACTGAAGGGCTAACATCATTGGACGATATTGTTGGTTGTTCTATCATATTTTATTTTGGGATTAATTATATTATTTTTTGGAATCTTATTTGGTTATGTCCTATGGTATGGTTTGGTACAGTTGGCTGGTTGGTTTGGTATGGTTGGATTATTGGTATGGGATAGTTGTACTCGGTTGGGTCTGTCATAATTGTGAGCCTATCCTAGAGTCTTCATGTGAGCTATTACACTATCTTGTTACATGCTCGAAATTCAGCCAACTCGGGGCAAGCGGCTGTAGGTTGGGTTGGGTAATGAGTGTGGTCTCTAATCACGACTGAACTTGGGATGCCCATTATGATAAGGCCCCCAGTCGGTTCGCATCAAGTTGGTATCAGAGCCTAGGTTCATAGTCAATTAGGAGTCCATAACGCCATGTCGAGTAGAGACTCTTTTAGGGGTGTGTAGCGTACCACACTTGTTTGTTCTCTAATCTTCTCCAATCCTTGTTTTTTCATCTTTCAGATCATGCCTCGTAGATCTGAAACACCAAAAAATTCTTCTATCCATCTGGGGGTAATACTGGATGGGTACATCCTACTTTTGGGGTTCATCTTTGATCTCATGGTCTTATCCCTGATAGTTCTGAAGTTCCACCGATTGCTACTAGTCCTCCTAAAGGGGAGGTAATAAATGCAGAATTCCATCAGTCTATTTATGTTATTGCTCAGATGGTCACTAATCAGGATGAGCAGGTTGGAACTGGTGCTTTGTCTACTGAGGCCACAAGGGTTAGCCAATTTATGAAAATGGGTCCTCCCACTTTTTTTGGAGTAAAAGTGGAGGAAGATCCATAAGGCTTCTTGGATAAAATGGAAAAGATATTTTGAGTGATCCAGGCTACCAATATGGAGGGGGTAAACTTTGCAGCTTATCGGCTCAAAGATGTTGCATATCAGTGGTATGAAGAGTGGGACAGGCATAGGGGTAATGTGGAAGAATCTGTCTTGTGGGATACTTTTTCTAAGGCCTTCTTAGACTATTTTGTTCCCTAAGAGTTGAGGGAAGCAAAGATGGAGGATTTTTTGAAACTCAAGCAGGGAAGGATGTTTGTTAAGGAATATGCCTTGAAATTTCACCAATTTTCAAGGTTTGCTCCTAATTTAGTGGCTGACATACGGGCAAGAATGAGGAAGTTGTCTTTTGGGTTGAATCGAGATTTAATTTTGGAGAACAAGATTGCCTTGTTGAATAAAGATATGGATATATCTAGGTTGACTATTCATATGCTGCAAGTAGAGGATAAAAAAAGAAAGCAGATGGAGTTTGAAGATCAACAAGGTAAGAGGAGTAGGTTTTCTTACCAGGGAGGTGCTCAGTATCAGGGTGGTTAGAATGGTGGCAAATGGCAGAAAAAGAAGAGGGGGATTTTTGTTTCCTACTCTTCTACTAGTTCTCCTTACCAGGCGGGTGACAGTTATCATTGAGGTGGCGATATTTTCTATGCACAGGGTGCCCAATCTCAGGTAAGCAGAGGTCAATTAGTTTTTCATGCCCTCCTTATTGGTTCTGTGGTCATCCTCATGTTATTGTGATGAAGAAAGGGACAAATTATTCAAGTGTGGCTAGACAGGCCATCGGCTTAGGGATTGTCCGATTAATAAGGCTGCTACATGGGCAAATAAGATTCTTATGGCCTCATCTTCTGCTCCTAATCCTATTGGTATGGCATCTATTTTTGTTTCTGCTCCTGGTTTTAGTGTTGGTCAGAATAGGTTGTATGTTTTGGCATCTCGACAGGAATTTGAGGCATCACCTGATGTCATTAATGGTATGTTACAACTTTTTCTCATAACATATACTATTTTCTTAATCTGGGGTCCACTCTCCCCTATATGGCTCCCTATGTGGTTGTATCTTTTGGTTTAGATCCAGAAGTTATTTTGGATCCTTTTTCTATTTCTACCCTAGTAGGTGACTCGGTTATTACTAAGAGAGTCTATAGTGGTGTGTGGTATCTATTGGTAGCAAGCAGACCTTGGTGGATCTATTTGAGTTAGGTATGGTGGATTACTATGTAATTCTGGGTAGGGATTAGTTTCACTCTTGTTACGCATCCTTGGATTGTCAGACTCGTAGGGTTATCTTTAGGTTCCTTGGTGAACCAGTTATAGAATAGGAGGGTGGTTCTTTAGCTCGTAGGGGGAGATTTATTTTTTATCTTAGAGCTCAGAGGTTAATCTCTAAAGGTTGTCTTTATCACTTGATCTAGGTTAAAGATTCTAACTCAGAAGGTCCTTCTATCCAGTTAGTTCTAGTGGTTAATAAGTTTCCAGAGGTCTTTTCAGATGATCTTCCTGGTATTTCTCTGGATAGGAAAATAGATTTTGGTATTGATCTGGTTCCGTACACTCATCTAATTTCTATTCCTCCTTATAAAATGGCTCCAGCTGAGTTGAGGGACCTCAAGGAGCAACTTAAGGATCTTCTGGATAAGGAGTTTATTCATCTTAGTGTATCTCCATGGGGTGCATCGGTGTTGTTTGTACACAAGAAGGATGGTTCCCTTCAAATATACATTGACAATAGGCAGTTGAACAAGGTGACGATCAAGAACAAGTATCCTCTTCCAAGGATAAATGATCTGTTTGATCTGTTTCAAGGTGCCAAGTTTTTTTCTAAGATAGATCTTTGGTATGTGTACCATTAGCTGAAATTAGGGAGGTAGATGTCCCTAAGATGGCTTTTCATACTTGGTATGGGCACTTTGAGTTTCTGGTAATGTCATTTCGGTTGACTAATGCTCCAACAACATTTTTGGATCTAATATATGAGGTTTTCATCAGTATTTGAATCTCTTTATTATTGTGTTTATTGATGACATTTTGGTTCATTTGAAGAGAGAGGTGAATCATGCTAATCACCTTCGTGTTTTGTTGTAGACCTTAAAGGAACAGCAGTTGTATGCCAAGTTCTCTAAATATAAGTTTTGGTTGAACACTATAACTTTTTGGGGTCATATTATTTCCAGTGAGGGGATCAGGATAGATCTACAAAAAGTTATTATGGTGAAGAGGTGTCCTAGACCCACGACTCCATACGACATTTGAAGTTTTTTTTATTTAGCCAGGTATTATAGGCGGTTTGTGGAAAGCTTTTCATCTATAGCTGCTCCTTGGACTAAGTTGACTTAGAAGAAGGTCAAGTTTTCTTGGTCGGATGCTTGTGAAGGGAATTTTTAGAAGTTGAAAGATAAGTTAACTTTGGATCCAAATCTGGCATTGCCGGAAGGCAATGATGGGTTCGTGGGTTTATTGTGATGCATCTCGGGTAGGGCTTGGTTGTGTGTTGATGTAGCATGGGAAGGTGATTGCCTATGCTTCCAGGCAGCTGAAAGTGCATGAGTGAAATTATCCTACTCATGATTTGGAGTTGTTGGTGGTTGTATTTGCTTTGAAAATATGGAAATATTATTTGTATGGTGTTCACATAGATATCTTTTTTTATCATAAGAGTCTACAGTTTGTGATCACGTAGAAAGAGCTCAATCTCAAGCAGAGGAGATGGCTTAAGTTTCTCAAGCACTATGATATGAGTCTTTATTACCACCCAGGTAAGGCTAATATGGTTGCTAATTCTCTTAGTAGGTTACCCATGGGGAGTTTGGCTCATGTGGAGGAAGAAAAGCAGGAATTTGTGAAGGATATTCACCATTTGGTTAATCTTAGAGTTTGCTTCTTGGAATCCAAGGATGGTGGCATGATGGTGCAAGAAGTGGTTCAATCATCTCTTGGTATGGAGATTAAGGAAAAACAAGTGCTAGTTCCTATCTTGATAAAAATAAAGAGCGACATTAGCAGGCAAAAGGTAATGGTGTTTAAGATCAGTGGTGATGGTATATTATGGTACCAAGAGAGGTTGTGTGTTCTTGTTATCGATGGTTTTCAACAAAGGACTTTGGTTGAGGTACATGAATAGCGCTATGTTTTTCATCCTGGCTCGGCTAAGATGTATCATAATCTCAAGAAGATCTATTGGTGGAATAGAATAAAGAGGGATGTGGCTGATTTTAGTGCATGATGTATCCACAGGTTAAGGTTAGGCACATGGATCCAGGAGGGTTGTATCAAGAAATTAAATTGCCCGAGTGGAAATTGGAAGTGATCAATATGGACTTTGTTATCGGTCTTTCGCGGCCTCGAAATCAATATGATTCGATTTGGGTTGTCGTGTATAGGATGACTAAGTCTACGCACCTTTTTCTAGTGCAGACTACCCTCTCGGCAGAGGATTATGCAAGGCTATATCTTCAAGAGAATGTGAAGCTGGATGGGGTGCCTGTGTCAATTATTTTTTATCATGGTACGTAGTTTCCATCTCACTTCTGGCGGTCTTTTCAGAAGCGCTTGGGTACTAAGGTTAGTCTGGGTACTGCTTTTCATCCTTAGATAGATGGGCAAGTGGAGAGAACTATTCAGACATTAGAGTATATGCTTCGGGCTTGTGTGATTGATTATGATGGCAATTGGGCTAAGCATCTACCTTTAATGGAGTTTGCTTACAAAAATAACAACCATTCTAGTATTGGTATAGCCCTTTTGAGGCATTGTATGGTAGGAGGTGTAGATCTCCTATTGGTTGGTTTGAGCTTGTTGAGGCATATATATTTGGACCTGACATGGTTTACAAGGATATGGAGAAGGTGAAGGTGATTCAGGAGAGGCTTAACGCTGCCCAAAGTCACCAAAAGTCCTATACGGATGTTAGGCATAGAGACTTGGAGTTTGAGATTGGGGATAAGGTTTTTATAAAGGTATCTCCCTTAAAGGGAGTAGTGCAGTTTAGTAAGAAGGGGAAGCTCGGTCCACTGTATGTTGGTCCTTATGAGGTTTTACGTAGAGTTGGTAATGTTGCTTACGAGATGGAGTTTCCTTCTAGCTTGAGCTTCGTTTATCTGGTCTTTCATGTTTCCATGTTAAGGAAGTGCATTGGTGATCCTTCTTCGGTTGTTCCCTTGGAAAGACTAGGTATCACAGATTCTCTATCTTATAAGCACATTCTAATTGAGATCTTGGATAGGCAGGTTAGTTAGTTGCGGACAAGGGATGTGGCATCGGTTAAAGTTCTTTGGCAAAACCATAAGGTGGAAGAAGCTAAATGGGAAATAGAAGAGGACATAAAGTTGAAATATCCGCATTTGTTTTCTAGTTATGGGATTCGTGTGGAAGGTATGTGTCTTCAACACATCTTTATTTTCAGAGTTTGTTAAAGGAAAGATTCATAACTTTGCCTCTTTGTTTTCAAACTTTGTTAAAGATTAGGAATACATTTGATAACATAGTGCAAATGACTCGTGTGTATGGTTACCCTTACCTTGTCCATTATTCGGGGAGGAATATTCCTAGTGGGAGAGACTACAACACCTTAGGTTTTGATACTTAGAAAATTTCCCAAAACTAATCTCTGGACACAATACGACTCATGGGTACGATCCGTATGTTGGGTTATGAATAGTATGGTCCTTTCGTATGTTAACCAGTGTTTGGGATGGATTTTGGTTACTGAAATAGATATGGCTTTGGGGTACGAGTCATATTGGTAGGTACAGATCGTTTGGTTCCTTAACTTAATCTTAGACTTGCTTACTTAGGTTGGATCTTAGTATGAGTGGTTCACTGTGAGCCATAAGCAAGGGTACGAGTCGGACCCAGGACTCGTATGGTGGATAGTGTCTAAATCTTTCTAGGTTTAAATCTGTCAGGGATATGGATAAAGGGTATGGATCATATACTCTAGATACAAGTTGGTTGGATGAGCCGTATGTTGGATAGTGTTTGATCCAAAGGTTGAGGCTAGGATACGAATGGAGAGTACCACTCGTATTGGAGGGTACGACTTATGAGGGTCAGTCGAAACCCTGGGATGGGATTTTGTACAACTTAAGTTGGGGTTTTCTGGATATTTACCCACTTATCCTAATAAGGTCCCACAACTTCTAACCTACTCGGAAGGTTATTTACCCTATTATTCCATTCATTAACACTAAAAAACTCTTAAAAACTCTATAATTCTCTAAAAAGCTTTTGGGTAAGGGAAGATAGGGTTTCAACTAGAGGATTGATTTGGGGCTTGTCCTGGTGATTTCTTTTCATCATCATCTTGGTTTAAGGCATGTTTCTTCCCTCATTGTAAATTCTAACTAGAAGCATGGTTTTTGTGAATGTTTTCATGACTTTATTGATTGTATGATTTTGGTTTTCAAATATGAATTGGGGTTTTGATATTAAATGGTTGGTTATGGTTTTCCATGGTTTTAATTTTGCTTTATGTTCATTAATGGTGGCTTTGGATAATCTGATTGGATAGGAATAGTTTAATGGTAATTGAAATTGGTTTTGGTCATATTATGCCCCCAATGTATTTGACAAAATGCTTATAATATTGTTTTCATTGCATTGAGTACTTTTAATGGAACTTTTGCTTGTTTTAAAACTCGGTAAATGAATTATGCATGGTTTAAATGTCTTGTAAAGGTAATTGGCTAAATTTCCATGTCTGGGGGGTATATGGAATCCCCCAAGTGGTTTAATATGGTAAATGGAAGGGCACAGGGAAGTCCCCTTAAACCTATATATGGTTGGTTATGGATAGTACTTGCAAGTATGGTCGGTATGACGATACCAACACTAAATGCCCTTGGTTAATAAATAGTAAATGAATTGATTGGTTGCTTGATAAATGGTTTTAATTAGGCAATAATGGCAGGATGTGTGGCAAAGGTGGAGGTCCCGGGGGGGCTAAAATTGGAAACTCATATTTGCCGATGTGAGGTTGGCTTTGGTGACCGTGTGCATGATGTCACATTATATCTTGGGGCATGTACTAGTCATCCCAAGTTTTCTTTACTGGTCATACGGCTTTACACACTAGGCCCTTTTAGCAGAGGGAGCTGAAGCCATATAGCTCATGGGTGGTTTAGGTACATAACCCAGGTAAAGGTTTTAATGGCATGCTAAACTCTATCCCTTTTCCCGGCATAGTTATATATATATATATACATATATATGTGTATATTGATGGTTTTACATGGTTTTATAAATGGCATTATTTTACCCTTTTCCTTAGATCATGCTAGCGTTCACTCGCTAACCCTTCTACTGACAGTTGTATACCCACGCTATGTAGGAATCGACTGTTCTACTCCTCCTACATAGTGATTAACTCGGGGATCAGCATTTGGACTGAAGTGGTGAGTTTCCATCCTTTTTTAAGGATTCATTTCATGTTATGGATATTTCTAGACACTTTGATTTTATTTTTAATATTGGTTTTGGCTGTGATTGGGGGCATGTCCCAACTGGATTCTATTACACTTTTGGTTAGAGGCTTTGTGGTACTACTATGGGTTGCAGTGGATGGGATCGTATAGGTGTCAGCCTTGGTAAGGAAATAAGATAGAGTGCTGACATCATTGAACGACATTGTCAGTTGTTCCATCGTATTTTATTTTGGGATTAATTATATTATTTTTTGGAATCTTATTTGGTTATGGCTTGGTTTATGGATTGTGGTTTGGTTTAGTAAGGTTGGGCAGTTGGTTTGGTATGGTTGGTTGTTGGTATGGGATGGTTGGACTCGGTTGGGCCAGTCACGATTGTGATCCTATCCAAGAGTCTTCATGTGAGCTATTACACTATTTTGTTACATGTTTGAAATTCAATCAACTCAGGACAAGCGGCTATAGGTTGGGTTGGTTAATGGGGATGATCTCCGATCCCAGTCAGACTTGGGATGCCTATTATGACAAGGTCGTCGATCGGTTTGCGTCAGATGCATTTAATGTTAAGGGTGATAAGTGATTAGTGAGATAAAGTGTGATTGGTGTATTAGGAATCTCAATGGTATATATTGAATACTAGTAATTGATTATATATAAGTAAATAAATGAAAATAAGAAGGGAATACTCTTAGGTAACACAAGTGGGTAAAAGTGATAGAAATTAAATTGTTATATAAGCTGTCATGCTTTTTTTGTGATGTCTAAATTGTGTTTACGTGATCTAACCCTAGTCAACTGATGCTACCTATCACTACATGTTGTTTGTACTGATACTACTATTACTATAACCTTTTGAGATATAATGTTGTTGCAGGATCAATTGATGATTTTCAGGTGAGTCCTCTATCAGCTTCTATTCCACTCATTCTATAGTGGAAGTTGTGTCTGGTTATCGTATTCTATTTGATTAGAATGATCTTGTATCTATTTATAATAGGTCCTTAGGGCGGTTTTTCATTTATATTTTATATTTTTTAAAATATGTTGTAATAAAGAAAAGGTTTATGGGTTTCTTGATGACTTTGCGTATATTTTAAATGGTTGGTAAGTGGTTCTCTAATCTAGGTGGATTAGACTAGGTGCTCTCACGATCCGATAATTAGGATCGTGATAATTTTATCTATGATCTTAGTTTATTTGAATCATCCATTAATATGTACAATGTATAATATTTTCCAATCATTAATATCAAATAAGAAAGGAAAATAAATTATAGATGAATGTGTAGAAACAAATAAAAAGAAAGAATTTTTTTATGAAATAAAATAAATAAATAAATAAATAAAAGAAGATACTACAATATATTAGAGAGAACGTGAAGAATATAGAAAGGATATTCTTTTGGTTTAAAAATAGTGTAATAGATTGGAGATAATTTCCACCATTTTGGTGTAAAAAATAATGTTCAAGGTTGGAGATGCCCTAAGAAACTACTCATCCCAAGAAAACAAAAAATATATTTAATAACATGTCATTAATAAATACCTTGAAAGATTTCCATAGCTCATCTGAGGAGGTTAAGAAGAAGAGAATTAGCAGAAGAAGTCAATAGAGGAAATTGATGCAATATCAATAGCTTCACCTGTGGGAGAACTATGAAATTCAGATGACTTCTTCCTTCGATATCAACTTTGGGAGATATTCTATCCAACTGAATTTTCAAAATTTTGACGAGAAAGGGTTGAGATGAGTACTGAAAACAAAAGGAAATTAAAATACCTTGTCCATATGATAAATTTGTGCAAGAAAGAGTTATGAAACACCACATGAAACTACATTGATGGACCAAAGAAAATGATGGAGCGAACATGAGTTACGGTGATAGTAGCTAGGAACCATGTTGGAAAAGATAGGGAAAAAATGGAAAGTGAAGTGGAAGCTTAGTATTATAGACAAATATATAGTCAAGTCATTTTGGAAAAACGGGCTTGTACCCGAACAAAGCCCAAATTGTATATTTTTTTGGTTTTTTTAGGCCTTGGTCTAGACTTTGTTTAAACTTTCAATTAAGGAAAGGGGAAAAAATAGCACTCTAACTATATATATATGTGTGTGTATAAAAATACACACACACTAGATGGGCAAGGCCTGTGCTCGGCATGGGCCCAATATTTTATGTTATCTTCATCTCAAGAATCTGGCTATTTTTTAAAAACTGTAGGTAAAGGAGAGAATAGCACCTTTATCAAATGCTTGATTTAAGAATATTAAAAGAAAACTGCAACAGTTTTCGACTGTCAATAAAAGCTAGTATCTTTCTAAGTACAATGAATAGCCTTTGGGCAGTTTTCTTTTACCTTCTATTTTTTCGAAGACAAAAGAGAGTGGGAGTGCGAGAAAGAGCTTCTTATCACTTCTCTAGTTATCAAAATGTATATATCCATAGGTTTTTTATTTTGCAAAATGGTGTCCTCTCTTATAGGGAATTACTCTGCCTTCATCTCAAAATGTAACACCCTAGATTTTCGTCCTTGAAAAATTCATTGATTTCTTAAATTACTACCTAACATATGACTCATCTTGCGAGTCTTAAGGTGTCTTGATGGATCGTAGGACCCCCAATCATAGGGTGACCAATAAAGACCTAAAGGGTCAGGTGTTTGAGTCACCCTTGCTTAATGACTGGTGTTTAAGTTACCTCTGATATATTATTGGGTGTTTGAGTCACCCTTGGTGTATATGCTCATATGATTATTCTCAAGTTCATGTAGCTAACACGTATTGGGGCCCTTTCAGCAAGAGGAGTTAAGCTCATATAGCCCTGGGAGACTTTTTATGACGGTTAAGCTACAGAGCCTAGGCTAATGTTTTAAAGTTCATGCTAAGCCTTGTTTCCTATCCCAACATGTTATATATATATGTGTGTAGAATGTGTGCATATGGATTTTATTGTGTTTTTTACTTGGAATTAACTTATCCCTTCCCTAAGTTACATACTAACACTCATCCCGCTAATTATCTTCGAATGTTGTATCCCCACGTGATGCTAGAACTAGAGATACTTCTACTTTTCCTGCATAGTGATAGGATTTCTGGGTTGTCAGCAGTCAACTTTAAATTAGTGAACTTCCATCCTTCGGAAGGACTATCATTTTAAAGTCTTGTTTTATTTATGTGTTAGACTACTTCTATTGGATTCTTTTGGCTATGATCAGGGACATGTCTCGACTTAGATTGGTTTGGTTTTTCATGAGGCTTTGTGGATTACTATTAATTGGGATGGTTGTTGAAATTCTTAGATTCCTTTCTGAGTTGGTTGAGTTGTCTATCTTATTATATATTTGTAACTTAGCCCATCTTATTATATATTTGGAATTCATCTGTTGCTAGTGTATTGTGTTTTGTCTTGACTTGTCAAAAGGGGTGGTCTCCTTCTATGGCGGACTTAGGATACCTATCACGTCAAGCCCTGGTTCAACTCATAAAAAAGTTGGTTTCGATCATAGGTTCATGGAAAATTAGGTATCAACAAAGCCATGTAAAGTAGAGTCTCTTTTATAGTTGTGTAGCGTGTCACACTTGTAAGGGAGAGACTTTGAGGTATTTAGGAATGTTTCCCTTTCTTGTGTTCAACTTTTGGGCTGTAGATTCTACGATGTTAAAATATCCTCTAATTCCTTTTGTTTGCATTTTAGATCATGCCTCCCTAAAGATATGATGCTCATGGAAACTCATCTATCCCGCCTTAGGAGAAAATGGATGGAACTCGTCCTACTTATGGAGTAAAGACCCGGCCTAGGGTCCCTACTTTTGACTGCCCATGTAGAGTTCCACTGGTCCCTACAAGTCCTCATTGGTCTCCTCAGACTGATGGTACTCCTACCATAATGCCTTAAAGTTATGTGTCAAATATTGAGTTTGACCAATCGATTCATTTGCTTACTCTATTGGTGGCCTCTTAGTTACGCTAGTCTAATTGTGTTGCTTCTATTACTCTTTCTTTTGAGGACATAAAGGTTGACCAATTCATGAGGTTGAGTCCTCCAACCTTCACAGGCTCTAAGGTTAAGGAGGATCCTCAATGGTTCATAGATGAGATGGAAAAGACCTTTCGAGTGATGCATGCTTTTGACTTTAAAGGTGTGGAGTTCATTACATATCTATCGAAGGATATCGCATATTGTGGTATGAGGAGTGGGAGAAGTCGCAGGGTGAAGAAGTTGAGCCAGCTATGTAGGATGACTTCTCTAGTGCCTTTCTTGATTACTTCTTTCCTCATAATTTGAGGGATGCAAAAGCAAAGAAGTATGTGAATTTGAATCAAGAAAGGATGACTATTAAGGAGTATGCCTTAAAATTTCATTAGTTATCTCACTATGCTTCAAAGTTGGTATCTTGTAGAGAGCTGAGTATGTTCACTTTGGGTTTGACTCGGGACTTGGTGTTAGAGTGAAAGGCCACATTGTTGAACAAGAACATGAATATCACTAAGACTGTGGTGACATGCACCAAGATGGGGAGAAAAAGAAGGAATAAGCCAAAATAGGGGAAAGACATAGTTAAGAAATTCAGGTATTCTGAGCAGGGTGGAGGCTATCAGAATAGTGGTAAAAATCATAGGCAGTGGTCTAAGAAGAAGTGGGGAAATTATGGTTCTTATTGTATGTCTATTGTTCCATATCCTAAGTTATCTGGTGATCGTCGCTTCTAGGCTGACAGTGGATTTAGGGCACAAGATTCCCAGTCTCAGGACAGTGGAGCTTTGTCAGCCTCATCTTATCTCTCTTGTTGTTTTTGTGGGCAAATGCATCATGGAGTATGTGATGAGGGAAGGAATATGTTCTTTAACTGTGGTCAACTTAGTCACATGCAGTGGGAGTGTCCTTCAAAGGTCATTTCTGGAGCTAATAAAGTTCTAATTGCTACTTCTTCATATCCAGCACCAAAGGGTGCTACTTCTAGTACCGATACTGGCCAAAATTGTCTGTATGTTTTTGCAACCCTTTAGGAATTTGAAGCATTTCCTGATATTATTAATGTTATGTTATAGGTTTTCTCTCGTGATATGTATTAGCTTCTTGATCTGGGGTCTTATCTTTCTTGTGTGACTCGTTATATGTCTATTCATTTTGGTTTTCCCTTTTTGTGTCTACCCTGGTGGGTGACTTTGTTATGGCGAGAAAGTGTATAGGAACTGTGTGGTATCTATCTATAGTAGAGAGACATTGGTGGATCTAATAGAGTTGGATATGTTAGACTTTGATGTGATTTTGGGGATAGATTGGCTCTATTTATGTTATGCATCTCTTGACTATAGCACCCAAAGGGTTGGTTTTCAATTCTCAAATAAACCATTGATTGAGTGGGAAGATAGTTCTTTAGCACCTAATGGAAAGTTCATTTATTGTCTAAAAGCCCAAAAATTGATTTCCAAGGAGAGTCTATGTCATCTAGTTCTAAGGATTCTAATTCTGAGGACCCTTCTTTGTAATCTATCCCTGTAGTAAATAAGTTTTCAAAAGTTTTTCTTGATGATCTTCCTGGTATTTCTCCCGCAAGGGAAATAGACTTTGGGATTGATCTTTTCCCAGATACCCATCATATCTCTATTCCTCCTTATAGAATAGCTCCAGCTTAGTCAAAAGAACTTAAGAAGCAGTTGAAAGATCTTTTTGATAAGGGTTTTATTCACCCTAGTGTTTCTCCGTTGGGTGCTCTAATGCTTTTCGTGCATAAAAAGGATGGGTCCCTTCGAATATGTATATGCTATCGATAGTTCAATAAGGTGACTATGAATAATAAGTATCCTCTTCCTAGGATTGATGACCTGTTTGACCAGCTTCAGGGTGATAAGTACTTTTTTATGATTGATCTTCGATTAGGTTATCATCAATTGAATATTAATGAGGTGGATATGCCTAAGACTACTTTTCGTACCTGATATGGCCATTATGAGTTTTTGGTCATGTCTTTTGGTTTGACTAATGCTCCGACGGCGTTCATGTATCTTATGAACTGGGTGTTTGGCCAATTTTTGGATTAGTTTTTATTGTGTTTATTGATGACATTTTAGTATAATCTAAGATTAATGAGGATCATGCCAATCACCTCCAAATAATAATATAGACTCTTAAGGATCAGCGTTGTATGCTAAGTTTTCAAAGTGTGAGTTTTGGTTGAATATTGTGACCTTCCTTGGTCATGTTATTTCTAGCGAGGAGATCATGGTTGATCCATATAAAGTTGGGCGGTTAATAAGTGGCCTCGAACCATGACTCCAATTAATATTCGGAGCTTCTTGGGTTTGGTCGGGTATTATAAGAGGTTTGTGGAGAGTTTCTCTTTGATTGCTGCTTCATTGACTATGTTGGCTCAGAAAAAGGTGAAATTTCTATAGTTTGATGGTTACAGGGGATGTTTTGAAAATTTAAAGAATAAGTTGACTTATGCTCCTATTTTGACCCTACCTGAGGGTACTGATGGTTTTGTCATGTATCATGATATGTCCCGTACAGGGTTAGGTTGTGTATTGATGCACCACGGTAAGGTAGTGGCCTATGTTTCTAGGCATCTGAAAGTTCATGAAAGGAACTATCCGACTCATGATTTGGAATTATTGGTTATAGTTTTTACTTTGAAGATTTGGCGTCATTACTTGTATGGGGTTCATGTTGATATATATTTTGACCATAAGAGCTTGTAGTATGTGTTTACCCAGAAAGAGTTGAATCTAAAGGAAAAGAGATGGATTGATTTGCTCAAGGATTATGATATGAGTCTACATTATCATGTAGGTAAAGCTAATGTGGTTGCTGATGCTCTTAGCAGGTTATCTATGGGGAGGTTATCTCATGTGGTTGAGGAGAAGCGAGGCTTAATAAAGTCTATTCACTGTCTGGATAATCATTGAGTTTGTCTTTTAGACTCAAAAGATGGTGGGATGATTGTTTAAGAGGTAATGAAGTCATCTCTTGGTGTTGAGGTGAAGATGAAGCAGATTTTGGACCCTATCTTGATACAGATTAAGGATGATATGGGTCAGCATAAAGTTATGGCTTTTGAGATTGGTTGAGATGGCATCATGAGGTACCAAGGTAGATTATGTGTTCCCGATGTTTATGGACTAAGAGAGGATCTTTTTTGAGGCTAATGAGTCATAGTATACTGTTCATCCTGGTTCGACAAAGATGTACCATGACTTGAAAGAAATTTATTGGAGGAAGAACATGACGAGGGATATGGCCAATTTTGTGGCCAAGTGCATGGTTTGTCAGCAAATAAAAGTGGAGCACATGAGGCCTATAGGTTGTCTCAAGAGACTGAGTTTTCTGTGTGGAAGTGGGAAGTAATTAACATAGCCTTTGTTATTGGTCTTCCGTAGTATCGTAACTAGTTCAATTCTATTTGGGTCATCGTGGATAGGATGACTAAATCCGCTCACTTATTTCCAATGAAGACTAATTTTTCTGCGGAGTATTATTCTAAAATTTTCATTCAGGAGATTGTGAAGTTGCATGGTGTGCCTATTTCTATTATTCTAATCAGGGTATGTAGTTCTCGTCGCACTTTTGGTGGTCCTTTTACAGAGGTTTGGGAACTAAGGTAAGCCTTATCACCACTTTCTACCCTCAAAAGGATGGACAAGCAGAGAGGACTATTCAGGCTTTGGAAGACATTCTAAAGGCCTATGTGATTGACTTTAGTGGTAGTTAGGCTAATCATTTGCATCTGATCGAGCTCTCTTATAATAACAGTTATCATTCTAGCACTCGGATGGCTCCGTTCGAGGATTTGCATGGTAGGAGATGTTGTTCTCCAATTTCTTGGTTCGAGGTTAGTGAGCCTAGATTGTTTGGTTCTGACTAAGTTCATTAGGCTATAGAGAAGGTAATGGTGATTAGGGATAGGCTTTAGAAAATGCAAAGTCGCCAAAAGTCCTATGCATATGTGAGGCGTAGAAAGTTGGAGTTTGATGTTGGTGATTGGGTGTTCTTAAAAGTGTCTCCCATGAAAGAGGTAATGAGGTTTAGAAAGAAAGAAAAGCTCAGACCCTATTATGATGGTTTGTACGTGATTTTAAGAGGAGTGGGTGATGTTGCTTATGAGTTGGATCTATCATCTATTTTGGGTTCATTAATCCGGTGTTCCATGTTTTGATGTTGAAGAAGTGCGTGGGTGATCCTTCCTTAGTTGTTCCTTTGGAGAGTGTTGATGTTTTGGATTCCTTATCTTATAAGGAAGTCCCATGGAGTATTTGGATAGGCAAGTTCGTAATTTAAGGATTAAGAATGTGGCTTTAGTGAAGGTGTTGTGGAGAAATCATAAGGTTGAAAAAGCTATTTGTGAAGCAGAAGATGACATAAAGTCCAAGTTCCATTCCTGTTTCTCAATTTTGATAATCGTGCTTAAGGTATATGTATTCCTTATGTCACGACCCAAACCAAGGCCTAGCTGTGACGGGCATCCCAAGTCAAACAAGGATTAAGGACCACCCCCTTTACCGATCTAAACAGATTATCATACAATAGCAATGGTTGAATTTCGAACATATAACAAGATAGCGTGCTTAACAACTTAAAATATATTTAAGGATGGTCAACAACGGAAAATTGATAACTAGTAACCAATAACCAACAACAAATACCCAAGTCCACAGTAATATCCACAAAGCCCTTACTAATCCGAAACACAATCTAGGTCTGGACAGACCCCCAACTCTGAGAATGACAATGAGAATGACGATGATAATGTTAATGTGAACTCTAATTCTTGTTTGTGGGAGGTGACCGAGGAATGAGCAAGTCTTCCAGAGAATGGAAGCTCACCACTTCACCTCATAAGATTGACGAACCAAGTCAATCCACCTAACACTGCTCAAGAAAAGTAGAAGTATCTACGGTACTTGCACTGCATAGGGATACAACATCTAGAGACGGTTAGTGGGTTGAGCACTAGCATGTAACTCAAGGATAGGGAATAAAATAATGCCATGATCCACAACTCAAAATTCATTCAAATACAAAGCATATAATCATATAAATATATAAACATGTCGTGTCGGGAAAAGGAACAAGGCTTAGTATGAACTAAAACTTTATCCTGGACTATGTCGCCCAACCGTCATAAGCAGGAACCCATAGGATATATGAGTTCAACTCCCCCTGCTAAAAGGGCCCCAGTGAGTGTTAGCCACACGAATCGGGTGTATCAAAGAAGACCGGGGAATGCCCCAACCCACGTCAATCCAAGATACAAATATATATCAATAGTATGGACTGTGCACACGGTCATCAAGACCAAACCTCATGTCAGCAAACATGAGTTTCCAGTATAGGTCATCCAAGACCCACACCTTTATGACTTAGCTACATAACCCTCACTAGGCCTAAATTAAAAGAGGTTTCACATAACCCCTTTTTTTAACCAAATATTTAACCATTAAGGCACACCATTGGTATCATCATACCCTTACACTTGCAAGCTTAACTCTATGTCATAACAATCACATTTACTTGGGAGAATTCCTTGACTTCTTTTGTTTGTTAAATCAAATTAGAGGAATGCCTCGACCTCCTTTAGTTTATCAAATCAAATTGGGGGAATGTCTTGACCTCTTTTGTTCATTAAATCAAAAATAGCGAACAAGGCATTCAAAATCCATGTTCATTGTTTAATCAATATGCAATGCAATCGTACAAGTGAGTAAGTTAAACCAAGTGGTAAATCATATTTTTGAACCAATTTCACAATTGGGTTGAGGGAACATAATTATCCAAGACCAATTTCAAGTCCAAAAACATCAATTTGGGGGTTACCTCGACCCATGAAAGCATGAACAACTCATGAAAACCATAGGAAAACAATTTAAAAATCAACCATTACAAAACCCTCAAACATAGCAAAACCCATATTTAATTCCATACCTTTTAAACTATTTAAAACACATGCTTTTCGTAAACTAAGAATGGGGGGAGAGTAACATACCTAGAACACCAAGATTTATGGAGAGAAATCAACCCTTGAGCCCTTAGATGACAAACTTCCTTAAAACCTTAAGTATCTTGACCATGGAGAATTTAGAGAGTTTAAGAGAGTGCTTTGGGTACTAAAGTGTTTAAAATAACTCCCAAGGGTATTTTATTGTCATGGGTATTAAGTGAGGGAAGAGGGAATGTCCAAAGTGCCCTTAATTAAAAGCTGAAAAATTTATCGCTAGTGAATATGGGTCCCTATACAACTCGTAAGGACTCCCTACGGCTCATCACCACAAGTTGTTGTCTAGATAATAGCTAAGGTACCCCTTTATGGTAAACCTATGACTCACATCTTACAACTTGTTATGAGACCATACAACGCATAGGGTCCAAGTCATAGTCAAGACATAATACTTTAGGCATCGCACTAGTTTGGATACGAGCGAGGCCATACGACTCATTTTGAGTCTCCACAACTCGTAACCTCCAGTCGTAGTCACAATAGAAACTCCAGGACAATATATTGGCAAGGATATGATTGGGTCCTTAGGACTCATAATGACCCGTGACTATTCACAGGAAGGGTCGTCATCAGAGTAGTAAGTTTAGAAACTCAAAAATTTTCAAGGACCAAAATCTGGGGTGTTTCATTCTTCCTCCTTAAGATCAGTCGTCCTCGAATGATAAGACAAGGCATCCGTTAGCATGATTTAACATAGAACACAACCACACTTACCTTTAACAAAGACAAAAACCAAAGATGTTAAGGAATACACATACCTTAGGCAAGATTATTCGAAGCGGGAAATAAGAATGGGTATTTGGACTTCATGTCCTCTTCGGCTTCCCAAGTAGCATACGCAAACTATTGGTTCCTCCATAGAAAGTTTACTGAAGAAACCTCCTTTGTCCGCAACCGACAGACTTGGTAATCCAAGATCTCAATAGGGATCTCCTCAAATGACAAGAAGTCCAAAACACCCATACTTTCCAATGTAACCACCAAGGAAGGATCGCCTACATACTTCCTCAACATAGAAACATGAAAAACTGAGTGAACGAAACCCAAAAAAGGAGGCAACTCTAATTGATAAGCCACATTACCCACTCTCTTCATAATTAAATATGGACCCATGAAATGGGGACTAAGATTCCCTTTCTTTCCTAATTGCATCACTCTTTTCATGGGAGACACCTTTAAGAACACCCAATTGCCAACTTCAAATTCCAACTCCCTTCGCCTGATGTTTGCATAGGACTTTTGGAAACTTTAGGCGGTCTTAAGCCTATCCTGAATCACCTTCACCTTCTCTATAGCCTGATGAACGAAATCATGACTTAACAACTCAGTTTCGCCAACCTTAACCACCCAATAGGAGAATCATATCTCCATCATACAAAGCCAAAAATGGAGCCATCCCAATGCTAGAGTAATAACTATAATTATAAGAAAACTCGATAAAAGGTAAATAATCCACCCAACTACCACCAAATTCGATCACACAAGCTCGAAACATGTCCACCAACATCTGAATGGTCCTCTTCACTTGTCTATCTGCTTTGGTTGGAAAGCGGTAATAAGGCTTACCTTAGTTACCAAACCTATCTGAAAAATGATAAAGGTGAGAAGAGAATTGTGTATCGCAATCAGATATATTAGAAATGGGTGCACCATGCAACTTGACTATTTCCTGAATGAACAGCCTTTCATTATCCTCTACCAAATAATTGGTTTTCACTGTCAAGAAATAAGCGAACTTAGTCATCCTATCCATGATGACCCAAATTAAATCAAAGTAGCAGAGAAACCATGGAAAATCAGTAACAAAATCCATATTAATAACTTCTCACTTCCATACGGACAACTCAATTTCTTAAAATAATTCACCAGGTCTCAAGTGTTCCACCTTCACTGATTAATAAACCATACATTTGGACAAACAATTGGCCAAGAGTTGTACTCCAAGATTAGACAAATGGTGAATATCCTTCACTAAACCTCGATTCTCCTCATTAACTTGAGATAAGCTCCCCATTGACAACTGATGCACCATGGAAACATGGCTCTTTCGATGCTTTAAACAAAGAGTTTATGCTTGTAATTAGGTTATTTTAGTAGATATAGTGTGCTTTTGTGCTTATTGCAGTTGAAGTAGGTCAATAAAAGTGTTGGATGAAATTTGAAGAAAAATACCTAAAGAAGAAAAAGTTGCAGATAATACAAGTCACCTTATGAGTCAGTAAAACATCATACGGCTCATAGCTTGACTCTTAAGCATAACAGAAACCAAAGCCAAGCAAAAAGCTAAGTGAAAAAAAGATACGACTAAAGCATTTGAGTCGTAGATAAGGATACGCTTCATGTCAAGAAACCATAAAGAGAAAAGAACCACAAACTCACATTTGGAGTTTAAGTCACACAAGAATATGAGGCAGAAGTCTAAGTACAACTCATATGGGTAAACCATAAGCAAACCAGTGTTCAAACCATTAAAGTAAGAAGTCCCAAGTTGTAATGAGTGAAGGCCACGAGTATTATGGTCAAGGTATGACCCATGATCATGAGTCATAAAGATAATAGAACCTGGAGCCCTGGAAAATCAGATACTAGAGAACATACGAGAGGCACATGTAACTCGTAAGAAGATCGTACGAGTGGACGAGCGATTCATACCTTTTACCGACTTACTTTTCCTTTTCTATTTTAATGAGGATTTCTGGGTTATTTTGAGATACAATAAATACCCTAGGGTTTATCTTCTATTAGATGACACTCTTAGATATTCTATTACGTATTCTTACATACTTTTACAATACTTTACATTATTCTTGAGATTTTTGGGTTATTATTCAATTGAAGACTTTGGAGTTTATTCTTCTTATTCTTGTGAAATTAATTACATGAATTCCTTATTGATCATCATAGATTATTGCATGAACATGGGCGAGTAATCTCCCTGAATAGGATTGTGGGAACCCTGGTAAATTAGCTACATAAAGGAAATAGGAGATTCATCTATTCTAACATAACTATGTGTATCTTAATCTTCTTTATATTAATAGACCTCAGAGCTACTAAAGAGTGCATGTATTCAATAACGTCCTCACAAGGAAGTTTGAGATTAGGAAAAAAGGATTAAAATAGTAATTTGAGATTCACTTCCATCTTATTATTCCATCATCTCTTCTAATCAACTTGAGACTCAAAAGGTAAAAGTTGAACTAAAGTCATAGACAAGGAGCAATATGGTGACTCCTTCGCAAGGTAAAGGGTGAGATTTATCAATACGTTCACAAAAAGATTAATAATACATATCTTATTTACTTTACATATGGAGCAGCTGAATAGGTGACTTGAACATGAGAAATTTATGGAGTTAGAAGCCAGGGGGAACACAGTCCTAGTGTTAATCTTCTATTGCTTACAAACTCAAAGCATTCAAGTTTGATTACTACTTACGATTGAATTCTAATCCCCCATTTACTTTTCTGCATTGCTCGTGTATTTCAGCAAGTTAATCAACTATTCAACATTTTCCCTGTAGGATCGACCCCAACCTTATTGGATTACTATATTTTGCATCGACCGCAGCATATTTCTTTGAAGTTTAGTTTAGGGTGACATCAAATTTTGGTGTCGTCGGTGAATACAATTTGAGTAGTTAATTGAATTGGTGAAGTTCGCGGGTTTTATTTTCTGTTCTTGATTTGGCATACGGCGGTGTATGTCAAATACTAGAATAAGAGGTAATCCCTTACTCCCTTTATATCCAGAGACTGAAAGAATTTTGTAAACACCTAGAAGGATGTCAGGAAAAGTTCTTTATAGTATTCCTACTGGGGTTTAACACCCTCCTCCTCCACCTATTGATCAAAACGCGACACTTTTGCATGCTTCAGGTGATCCATAGAATGTTGTAGACTTATAGATGCAACAATTTCTAGCTAATACTGAGGAAGAGAGAAGAGCAGCTGAAGAGGCTTGATTAGCTGAAGAGGCTGGGTTAGCTCATCAAGAGGGACTATCTAGACCCCGATAAGTAGTCGATCGTGGGGATAGAGTTTAGATATACAATGCTCCATTAATTTCTGCATATCAGCACCTGCACCCATATGATGACGAAGAGGATATGGGTTATGTTGAACCTACTGAGACATGAGACATCATTCCTCCTGCTTTACCCCCTAATGTTAAGTTTGATATTACCTGTGTAATGATCCAATTGTTGAATTTGAAGGGTGTGTTTTTGAGATCATCAACAGATGATGCGAACACGCATCTTGCTAATTTTACTGGGATATACATATCATATATTATTCCAGGGGTGGATCAGGAAGCTTTGAGGTTGAGGTTGTTCCCATTTTCATTGATAGGGGAAGCATCATTATGGTTAGGGGAACTTCTAAGAGATTCAATCACTACCTGGTATGAGTTGTGTAGATAGTTTCTGAATAGATTTTCCCCTCCTGCAAGGATGCTACAGTTGAAAGATGAAATCCATAATTTTAGACAGTAGTTACTTGTAGAATTAATGTATAAAGCGTGGTTTAGGTTCAAGAAGAAGCTGAGCATAGTACCTAACCACAGAATCACAAGGTCGAGTTGTTAGAAATCTTCTACAGATCACTAAATGTCAGTTCGATATTAATGGAAGATACAATTTTGAAAGGTTTATTTATGCGTCTTCGGTGGGATACTTTACAGGATATGTTTGATGATATTTCGGTGACTAATAGAGATTGGAATACTAGAGATGTTGAGCATGGTACAAGTACATATTCCATTAGATCAGCTAATAATTATGGAGATGGTCAGGATTTGGTAGCGCAAGAGTTTGCATAGATTTGGACAGATATTAGGCTACTTATAAAACAATTTGCAATAATGAATGCTGAGAAAGTGAGTGTAGTCAGGGCATAGGGATCTACTTCTAGGATTGTTGAGACTGAATATAAAGACTAAGCAAAGTATCTTGATCGTCAGTTGTCAGATTTTCGAGCCCAGTGTCAAGGAAATCAAGGTCAAAACTATTACAATGATAGATACAGAGATAGAAGTAGAAAGAGAGATGGTGATTAGAGGTGGAAAGACGATTACAAGGAGAAGAGTGACGGGTATGTTTGACCAGGTGGTTATGATTTAGAATCTAGAGCGGAAGCATTTTTGTCAAAATTAGTCAAGGGTAAAGAAAGTCAAGAAAGTTTCCTTAAAGAGAATAAGGCAGATCTATCAGGGCTAAACCAGAAATTTGGGTCACATGCCACTGTAATCAAATAGGTGGAGCAGAAATTTGGTCAGATATCAGCCACAGTAAATCAAATCCAGCCATTACCACCGTGGTTAATCAAAAGAAAGATGGTCACTTCCATGTCATTACCACTAGGAGTAGTAAAACCACCATAGACCAACCTGTACCCACAGTTGATGAACAAAAGAATGATGATGATTCTGTTGATGTGGTGAGTAGTAGCAAGCAAGATAAAGGAAAAGACATGGTCAAGGAGCTTGATTTGAAGTCTATCCCAAGACCTCTCCCTCCTCTTCCTCTAAGGCTGAAAAAGGAGCAAGAAGAGGGTAAATATCAGAAATTTTTATCTATGTTGATTGAGCTATCAGTCAACGTCCCATTTATAGAAGTATTAGAACAAATGCTAGGAAATACAAAATTTGTGAAGTATCTAATCACCAAGAAGAGGTTAGTCAATTATGAGCTAATCAACAATATTCATCTTTACATTACTATAGATACTAGATCATTGATAGAGAAGAAGGAGGATCTTGGTGCTTTCACCATTACTTGCACCATTGAATCTTTCAACTTCACTCGGGCATTATGTGTGTCATTAGTAGTATTTAAGCAGTTGGGGTCAAGAGCTCCTACACCAACCATTATGAGACTAGTAATGGTAGATAGGACAGGGAAAAAGCCAGTTGGTATTCTATATAATGTATTGCTGAAGGTGGATTCTTTCATCTTTCCTACTGATTATGTGATATTAGACTGTGAAGTGGACTTTCAAGTCTTAATTATTTTCGAAAAACCATTCTTGGATACAGGAAGGACATTGATTGATTTGGAGCTAGGACATCTAATGTTAAGGCTCAATGATGAACAGGTGATATTCAATGTATGCAAATCCATGAAGCATCCTGATGAGTTGAAAGTTGTATCCGTGATTGATGTGTATAATGAGGAGATGGATTCATTGTATAATGTTGATTCAATGACTGTTTGGGATGATACTTCTAATGTTGTTCCTATTAAAGAAAGGTTGGGTGTTGAAGCTTTTGTTGTTGTGATCATGAACTCCGACAGTGGTGGTATTGATGAATATAATGAGATAGTATGTGCACTCTATGGATACTTATGCACTAAAGAAGCTTGATTTGGATCTAAAAAATAGAACCACTCCACCTTCTCGCCCATTTATTGAGGAGTCCTAGAGTTGACAGCCCTCCCTTCTCATTTGCGATATGCATTTTTGGGGGCCAACAACACTTGACCAGTAATTAATGCAGTTGACTTGATTGAGACAGAAGTGGAAGCTTTATTATTAGTGCTACAGATATTTAAGAGGATCTTTGGTTGGTCTATTATAGATATTGTGGGTATCTCTCCTAGTCTTTTTACTCATAAAATTCAACTTGAACTGGATTGTGTTCCAAATATAGAACACCAGCATCGAATCAATCCTCCTATGCGGGAGGTGGTGAAGAAAGAGATAATCAAGTGGTTGGATGCTGGTGTAGTGTATCCCATTTTGATAACAAGTGGGTCAGTCTGGTAAAATGTGTTCTGAAGAAAGGTGGTATTACTATTGTACCTAATGAGAAGAATTAGCTATTGCCAATGAGGCCAGTTACGGGATGGAGAGTATGCATGGATTACAAGAAATTGAATGCATAGACTCAAAAGGATCATTTTTCCATGCCCTTCATGGACCAGATGTTGGATAGACTTGCGGGCAAAGGGTGGTACTATGTTTTGGATGGGTACTCAGACTACAATAAAATCACTATCTCACCTAAAGACCAATAAAAGACTACCTTCACATGTCCTTATAGGACCTTTGCATTTTCACGTATGCTATTTGGGTTATGTAATGCTCCAGCCATATTTCAGAGATGTATAATGTCAATCTTCTCTAACATGGTAGAAGGCACCATCGAAATGTTTATGGATGATTTCTCAGTCGTTGGTGATTCTTTTGATGACTGCTTAGTTCACTTGGCAAATGCTCTACGAAGGTGTGAAGAATGTAACTTGGTACTTAATTGGGAAAACTCTAATATTATGGTTAAATCAGGTATTGCGCTTGGAAAAATAATTCAAAAAGGGGTATTGAGGAAGATCGAGCGAAGATTGAAGTGATCGAGAAAATATGACACGGCCCAAACCAGGGCCTTGTCGTAATGGGAATCTCAAGCCCAACAAGGATCGGAGATCGCCCTGCTACCTAAGCCAAACCACCAACATATACCTAATGCCATATGAACTCCAAACTTATAACAAGTTAGAGCGTTATACAATCCAAAGACTATGGGATAGGTCCATGACAATGACCAACCAGAACAAGTCAAACCATCCCAAAACAATTTGGTGATCACATCATAATAACCAAATCCATTTCCATGCCATAGCATACCTAAGTCCACAGTTTATCCACACAAAGCATCTAAAAGAGAATCCAAGAAATATTCGGTTGGTACATGCCCCCGACCATAGCCAAAATCAATATCCAGGTCTAAACCAATAAAGACATAAAATAAACTCAAAATATGAAACGGAACCTTCCAAAGGATGGAAGCTCACCACTTCAAGTCACAACAAGTTGTTCTCAAGTCCAATCACTGAGTAGGAGGTGCAGTATGACCAACACCTGCATCACGTGTGGATACAGCATCGAAGATGGTTAGTGGTCGGAGCACTAGCATGTGGCTCAAGGATAAAGATAAAATCATGCCAATAGTTAAAACCAAACAACCAATGCAATACATATATAAACAAACCATGTAGGGATAGGGAATGAGATTAGTATGAACTTTGAAATCATTAACCTAGGATGTGTAGGGCTGCCATTCTAAATTCACCCATGGGCTATATGGGGTCAGTGCCACCAGCTGAAAGGGCCCCAGCACGTGTTAGCCGCACAAGCCGAAAAGAATATGAGTTGACTAGTAAATCTCCCAAATTATTAGTATGACATCATGCACACGGTCACCAAGACCAAACCTCACATCAGCAAACATGAGTTTCCAGTTTTGTCCCCCCTCCCCTGGGACCTCCACCTTCCACGGCTTTGCTAACATATCTAGCTTTAAGGCCCTATTTAAAACAATCCACATATAAACAACCATTTACCAAGGAGTCTTATTTATTAGGCATTAACCATTGGTATCGTCATACCAAAATTAGAGCTTTTAAGTCTATCCAATTATGCCATACCAAAGCCATTATACCTAAGTGACTCCAAAGTTTCCAATTAAACCAAACTATGTCCACCAAGGCCTTGTAAATGGAAACCAAGAACCATAGCCACCAAGGCCTTACCATTTAATCATTTAGGGCACATACTATCATTCCCATTAAGAAATTTCCTTAGTTCAAAACACCATTAACATGTGACTAGTAATTTCTTTTAGATATTTTCACAAACACCTTGAGGGCATACCTTTAACAAGACCAAGACCAAAGTAAAAACCATCAAGTTTAGCATTACCCAAGACCTATTTGTTAAACCACAATCAACAAGCACCCACATTTGCAAGCCATCACCAAAATATATGTGAAAGCATAACTTAAATCAAGAGTAAACAATACTCAACAATATCCATCAAAACCCTTAATATTGGTTTTCAAAACCACTATTTAAGAATTAAAATCAATATTTAAAACACATGATATTTTTGAAGTAACAATAAGGGAAGAGTTACATAACTTATTCACAAAGATTCACGGAGGGATTCTTGGTCCTCAAGCCTCTAGATGGCCTCTTTGATGAACCCTAGCCCCAATCTTGTTAGAGAACTTTAGAGAGGATTTTTGGAGTGTTTTGATCTTTTCCAAGTGAAGGATGAAGGTCCAAACAATGTTATAAGTTGTGGGTCATAAGGGTTTAGGGGTGGGAAATGTGTAAGATGTCCTCTACTTAAAAGCTGAAAATTAAACCCAGGAGGGTACGACTCACCTTACACAAACCATACCCTAGTGAATGAGTGGTACCCTTACTCGTACCCTAAACCTCCCCTTCGACCCCCATACAGATCAACATCCAACCAATTAAGTCCAAGTCATATCCTAAGGTATAGGAAGTACCCTACAACCCGTACCCTAGACAGAATACTTTAGACAAGACTTATAGCATCATACGACTTGGCAACTTACTACTTGTACAGTATCATATGATTGGTACGAGTTTATGGTATTCAGGTCATACCTAAGGCGGAAGCCAACACAAACACACTGTCCAACATACGAAGGAAGGACCCTTACCTAGACACAAACATACGACTACTACATTCTAGTCATATATTGTCCAGAAACTCAAACTTAGACAAATTTTTCTAAGGGATCAAAGCCATGGTGTTTTAATCCTCCCCTACTTGGATCATTTATCCTCGAATGATGGGTAAAGGTAATCACAAGCACGAGTTAACACATTACTAAACATCAAACTAACCTTTAACCGAGTTATAAAAATAAGAACATACAACAAGGATAAGAAAATTATCACATACCTCAAGTATGAGTTTCCAAAATGGAGAACAAATGCGGATACTTGGACTTCATGTCCTCTTCCGCTTCCCAAGTAGCTTCCTCAACCTTATGGCTCCTCCAAAGAACCTTTACCGAAGCCACAACCTTCATCCAAAACTAACAAACTTGATGAGCCAAGATCTTAACCGGAACTACTTCATAAGATAAGGAATCTGAGATACCTTACCCTTCAAAAGGAACAATCGATGAAGGATCACTCACACACTTCCTCAACATAGAGACATGGAAAATTGGATGAATGGAGCTCAAACTGGGAGGAAACTCTAATTCATAGGCAAAATTGCCAACCCTCTTCAAGATGAAGTACGGGCCAACATACCAAGGACTAAGCTTCCCCTTCTTATCAAACTGTATCACTCCCTTCATGGGAGATACCGTTAAGAATACACAATCACCAATATTAAACTCCAAATCCCTATGCCTCATGTCTTCATAGAACTTTTGATGACTTTAAGCGGCTTTTTACCTAACACGAATCGCCTTCACCTTATCTAAGGCTTAGTGAACCAAATCAGGGCCAAGCAACTTACACTCACCAACTCCATACCGCCCAATAGGACAACGACATTTCCTACCATACAATGACTCAAAAGGAGTCATACCAATGCTAGAGTTGTAACTATTGTTATAAGCAAACTCAATCAAAGGCACATGGTCATACCAAGTACCACCATAATCAATCACACAAGCACGAAGCATATTTTCCATTATCTGAATGGTCCTCTCCACTTATCCATCTGACTGTGGGTGGAAAGCAATACTAAGGCACACTTTAGTTCCTAAACCTTTCTAAAACAACTTCCAAAATTAAGATGAGCATAGAGTTTCATGATCCAAAATAATAGAAACTAGAGCACCATACAGCTTCATAATCTATGCAAGATACAACTTAGCATAATCCTCCACCGAGTAACTAGTCCACACCGGCAAGAAGTGAGTGGACTTGATCATTTTGTCCATAATGACTCAAATAGAATCACATTGATTTTAAGACCGAGGAAGACTGATAACAAAATCCCTATTAATAACCTCCCACTTTTATTCGGGCAACTCAATCTCTGTGTACAAACCCCCAAGTCTCATGTGCTCAACTTTCACTTGTTGACATACCATACACCTAGCCACATAGCTAGCCACATCTCATTTCATATTATTCAACCAATAAAACTCCTTAAGACCATGGTACATATTCATGTAACTGGGATGAATACCATAACAAGATCCATGAGCCTCAGCCATAATCCTTTCCCTCAATCCATCGATGTCGAGTACACATAACCTACCTTAGTACCACAACATACCATCACCACCAATCCTAAAATCAGCAACCTTTTGTTGACCCACATTACTCTTAATCTTCATCAATTCAGGATCCAACATTTGCTTTTTTTATCTTAACAACAAGAAATGACTGTGATACCTGATGCACAAATACACCACCATCCTCAAAGTCCATAAGATAAACTCCAAGATTAGTTAAACGGTGGATGTCCTTCACTAAATCCCACCTATCCTCACCCACATGAGCTAGACTCCCCATGGATAACCTGCTAAGAGCATTGACAACTATGTTATCTCTACCTGGATGGTAATGGAGACTCATATCGTAGTCCTTCAGCAACTCAAGACTTCTCTTTTGCCTGAGGTTTAGCTCTTTCTGAATGAACATATACTGTAGGCTCTTATTATCGAAAAAGATGTCAACATGAACCCCATAGAGATAGTGACACAACATCTTCAACGTAAATACCACAGCTAACAACTCCAAATCATGAGTAGGGTAGTTTTTCTCATGAAACTTCAACTTCCTAGAGGCATAGGCCACATCCTACCTTACTGCATTATCACACAACTAAGCCCAATATGAGAAGCATCACAATACACTATGAAACCATCATTTCCCTCGAGAAAGGTTAAAACCAGAGCCAAAGTCAATTTATCCTTTGACTTTTGAAACTACCCTCACACGCATCCGACCATAAGAACTTGACCTTCTTTTGGGTCAGCTTAGTCAACGGGGCGGCTATCGTCAAAAAACTTTCCACAAATCTCCTATAGCAACCAGCTAGACCCAAGAAGCTTTGAATATTGATTGGAGTCATAGGTCTAGGCTATTTCTTAACCGCCGTAACCTTTTGTAGATCCACCATGGTACCTTCACTACAGATAACATATCCCAGAAAAGTCACAGCTTTTAACCAAAACTCACACTTAGAGAACTTGGCATACAAATGATGATCCTTCAAGGTTTGCAACACAGCACGAAGGTGATCGACATAATCCACCTCACTCTTAGAATAGATCAAGATGTCATTAATGAATACCATGACAAAAAAATCCAGAAATAGTTGAAAGACCCTATTCATTAAATTGATAAACATTGCCAGAGCGTTTGTCAACCCAAAGGACATAACTAGGAACTCATAATAATCGTACCGAGTTCTGAAGGTAGTCTTAGGGATATTCACTTCCCTAATATTAAGCTGATGATAACCCAACCTAAATCAATCTTTGAGAAACACTTTGTACCTTGAAGTTGATCAAACAAATCATCGATCCTAGGGAGAGGGTAATTATTATTTATGGTCACCTTATTCAACTGACGATAACCAATGCACATTTAAAGGGAACCGTCCTTCTTACGCACAAACATGGGAGCACCCCAAGGAGACAGACTAGGATGGATGAAACCTTTATCTAAAAGATCCTTTAATTGCTCCTTAATCTTTTCCAACTCAGCCAGAGCCATTCTATATGGAGAGATAAAACTAGATCAACCCCCAAAATTAATTTCCATATCGAGAGGAATACTAGGAAAATAATTAGGGAAAACCTTAGGAAACTCATTAACTATGGGAACGGATTCTAGAGAATAACCTTCCGAGTTAGAAACTTTAACTCGGACTTAGTGATACAAACACGCTTTAGAAATTAATTTTTGGGATCTAAGAAATGAGATGAACCTCTCCTTAGGCACTAAAGAACCCTCTTACAATAAAATGATCAGCTCATTAGGAAATTTAAACATGACCTTACGGGTCCGACAATCTAAGGAGGCATAGCACGAATGCAACTAATCTGTCCCCAATATGATATCAAAGTCAACCATATCTAACTCTATTAATTCCACAAGATTTTCTTTACTACCAATAGATACCACACACACCCTATAGACTCTTTTAACAACCACAGAGTCTCCTATCAAGTAGAAAAAAGAAAAAGGAACTAGCAGACACTCAAGAATAAAACTGAAATGAATAGCCACAAATGGGGTCACATAAGACAGAGTAAATAATATATATCATGAGAGAAATGTTTTAACATAACCGGAACAACATCGGGAGATGCCTCAAAATCCTAGTGAGATGCAAGAGTATATAATTAATTTTGGCCAGTGCCGGTACCAAAAGCAAAAGCAACACCCTTTGGTGCAGGAGCAGATGAAGAGCCAACGGGAGCCTTGTTAGCCCCAGAGGCTAACCTAACACAATATTCATGAAGCATATGATCGATCTAACCACCATAAAAATATTTGTCCTTCCCTTTCTCACAGAACCCAAGGTGCGTCCGCCCATAAAATCTACAAAGAAGGCAGGATGGAACTGACTAAGTCCCACTAGCCTGAGATTCGTCACACTGTGCATGGAACCCACTATCAAATAAAGGCTAAAGATTACCCAATGGCTTTGGGTAAGGATCACTAGTTGAGAATCGACTGACAAAACTCAACATTTATCACGTTAGCTTGAGGAGCTGGAGGAGGAGGGCTAGAGGGAGCCGATGGAACTCCAAGACAATCAAGAACCAGACTACTAGACCAGGTCTGGACTTTATAAGTAGAGTATATCCCATTCATATTGGCCCCAATTGGTACAGAAGGGTTTGTAAGAACTTCAAATCTTCTTGGAGGCGTGATCGGAGAGATGAGTAAATGGAAAGTAGAAGTATCCAAGACCTTAGGCCCTATAGCTTAAAGTAAGATAACAGGAAAGTGAAATATTTCTAAATGACCTTAGGCCCTACAGCTCAAAGTAAGATAACAGGAAAGTGAAATATTTCTAAATGTCTAATAGCCTCTTTCATATAAATGTGGTATGCTACACACTTATAAAAAAGACTCTACTTAACACTGCTTTATGGATACCTAACTGACCAGGAACCTAGTCTCTGATACCAACTTGACATGACCCAAACTAGGGCCTTGTCATAATCGACATATTAAGGACAACAAGGATCACAGAGATCACCCCACTAACCAATCCAAACCACCAACATATACCCAATGTTGGATGAACTCCAAACTTACAACAAGTTAGAGCATTATACAATCCAATGTCTTTGAGATAGGTCCATGACCATGACCAACCCAAATAAGTTAAACCATCCCAAAACAATCTAGCAATCACATCATAATAACCAAATCTATTTACATACCGCAACATACCCAAGTCCCCAATTTGTTTAGACAAAGCCTCTAAAAGAGAATCCAAGAAATATTCAGTCGAGACATGCCCCCGACCATAGACAAAATCAATATCCAGGTCTAAACCAACAAAGACAAAAAAGAAACTCAAAACAAAAAATAAAGCTTTCTAAAGGATGGAAGCTCACCACTTCAAGTTACCATAAGTTGTTCTCGAGTCCAATCACTGAGTAGGAGGTGTAGTATGACCAACACCTACATCATATAGGGATACAGTAGCAAAAATGGTTAGTGGATGGAGCACTAGTATATAACTCAAGTATAAGGATAAAATAATGCTAATAATTCAGACCAAACAACCAATGCATACAGCCAATAAAACACATATATATACATACACCATGCCAGGATAGGGAACAAAATTAGTTTGAACTTTGAAATCATTAACCTAGGATGTGTAGCACCCTATTCTAAATTTACCCATGGGCTATATGAGGTCAGTACCACCTACTGAAAAGGCCTCGGTGCGTGTTATCCGCATGAGCCAGAGAGAATATGGGATGACTAGAACATCTCTAAAATATAACTGTGATATCATACATACAGTCACCAAGACCAAATCTAACATCAGCAAACATGAGTTTCCAGTTTTGGTTCCCTCGGTACCTCCACCTTCCATGGCTTTGCTAACACATCCAACTTTAAAGTCTAATTTAAAACCAACCACACACAACCAACCATCCATTTACTAAGGAGTCTTATTTTTTATGTATTAACCATTTGTATCATCATACCAAAATTAGAGCTTGTAAGTCTATCCAATTATGTCGTACCAAATCCATTATAAACAAGTGACTCCAAAGATTTTAATTAAACCAAATTATGGACACCAAGTCCTTTTCAATGTAAACCAAGAACTATATCCACCAAGGCCTTAACATTTAACCATTTAACTATTTAAAATAATTACATAACTAAAATGTCCTTTACAAACCATTCATTCCTATTAAGCCATTGCCTTAGTTCAAAACAC
The DNA here is from genome assembly GCF_002878395.1 of Capsicum annuum. NCBI lineage: Eukaryota > Viridiplantae > Streptophyta > Magnoliopsida > Solanales > Solanaceae > Capsicum > Capsicum annuum. The sequence continues at coordinate 121,855,017 of NC_061119.1, read as the reverse complement.
CATTAACATATGACTAGTAATTTCTTTTAGATATTTTCACAAATACCTTGAGGGAATACCTTTAAAAAGACCAAGACCAAAGTAAAAACCATCAAGTTTAGCGTTACCCAAGACCTATTTGTTAAATCAAAATCAACAAGCACCCACATAAGCAAATCATCACCAAAAATATGTGAAACATAACTTAAATCAAGAGTAAAAAATACTCAACAATACACATCAAAACCCTTCGTATTGGTTTTCAAAACTACCATTTAATAATCAAAATCAATATTTAAAACACATGATATTTTTGAACTAACAATAAGAGAAGAGTTACGTGCCTTATTCACGAAGATTCACAGAGGGATTCATGGTCCTCAAGACTCAAGATGGCCTCTTTGATGAACCCTAGACCCAATCTTATTAGAGAAGTTTAGATGAGATTTTTGGAGTATTTTGATCTTGTCCAAGTAAAGAATGAAGGTCCAAAAAATGTGATAAGTCATGGGTCATAAGGGTTTAGGGGTGGGAAATATGTAAAATATCCTCTACTTAAAAGCTAAAAAGAACCCAGGAGGGTACAACTTACCTTACACAAACCATACCCTAGGGAATGAGTGGTACTCATACTTGCACCCTAAAACTTCTCTTGGACCCCTATACAGATCAACATATGACCAATTAAGTCCAAGTCATACCCTAAGTTATGGGAAGTACCCTACAACCCGTACCCTAGACATAATACTTTGGACAAGACTTATAGCATCATACAACTTGGTAACTTACTACTGGTACACTATCATATGATTGGTATGATGCTCAATCATACCTAAGGCAGAAACCAAACCCAAACACATTGTCCAATATATGAAGAAGGGGCCCTAATCCGTACCCAAATATATGACTACTACCTTCTAGTTGTATATTGTCCATAAACTACAACTTATGTAAATTTTTCTAAGGGATCAAAGCCAAGGTCCTTCAAATTTCCTTCACAAATTTCTATGAAGGGTGGGACAATTGGGTTTTATAGGCAATTCATCAAGGATTTCTCCAAGATTGCCAACTCTCTTTGTAGGATTCTTGAGAAAGAGGTGGAATTTGATTTTACTAAAGTATGATTGAAGGATTTTTAATGTCTAAAAAAGAGGTTGATGATTGCTCTTATATTAGTATCACCAGATTGGTCCTTGCCATTTGAGATTATGTGTGACGCAAGTGGATTGGCCTTAGGTATTAGACTAGGCCAACAAAAATAAATTATCCTTCATCCCATCTACAATGCTATAAAGGCACTAAATCTTGCTTAAAAAAACTACACCATCACTGAACAAGAGTTATTGGCAGTGGTTTTTGCCTTTAAGAAGTTTAGGTCTTATTTGATTGGGAATAAGGTGATATGCACACTGATTATACAGCATTGAAGTACCTAATAGCTAAAAAATGCAAAGCCTAGGCTCATAGGGTGGGTACTCTTGCTTCAAGAGTTTGATTTTGAGATCAAGGACAGAAAAAGCACTGAGAATCAAGTTGTGGATCACTTGTCTAGACTTGATAAGGAAGCTATGCAGAATGTTGAAGATGGGCTCGAGATTGATGATAGTTTTCTAGATGAGCAGATATTAGCATCCTCCCAAGATCTAATTCCATAGTTTACAAATAATGCAAATTATCTAGTCAGTGATCTAATCCCAGAAGATCTTTCCTTTCAGTTGAGAAAGAAGTTTATGCATGATAAGGAAATTTTTCTAGGATCATCCTTATCTATTCAAAATTTATATGGATAGGATTATTTGTAGATGTATACTTGAGGTGGAGATGATGAGCATATTTGAGGCTTATTACTCTTCACCAGTTGGGGTCATCATGGAGGAACCTGGACAACCCATAAAATCTTATAATATGGATATTATTGGATAATAATTTACAAAGATGCATATGATTTCACTTTAGCTTGTGATTAATTTCAATGCCAAGTTAACATATCTAGACGTCATGAACTTCCTATGACTCTTATTTTAGAATTAGAATTGTTTGATATATGAGGTATAGATTTCATGGGTCCTTTTGTGAGATTGTTTGGTATGAAGTACATTTTAGTGGCTATAGATATGGTTCTAAATAGATGGAGGCAGTTGCACTCCCCAACAATGATGCACGTAGTGTCACCATATTCTTGAAAAAGCACATCTTTTCTTAATTTGGCATGTTGTGTGCTATTAATAGTGATGGTGGGTCATATTTTTGTAATCGTCAATTCAAAAGTCTGCTTGAGAAGTATGAAGTAAAACACAAGGTGGCAACACCTTATCATCTTTAGACTAGTGGACAAGTTGAGGTGTTCAATAGAGAAATCAAGTCTATTTGGAAAAGACTGTAAATGCCAATAGGACTGATTGGTCACAAAAATTAGATGATACATTATGGTATTAACAAATAGCTTTTAAGACCCCTATCGATGCTTCTCCTTCTCAATTAGTGTATGGCAAGGCATGTCACTTGCCTGTTGAACTTGAACATAATGCACTGTGGGCGTTAAAAAAACTAAACTTTAAGTGGCAAGATATAGCAAAGTCAATGATGAATGAGTTGGATAAATTCTAACTCCGAGCATAGAAATGTTATGTACTTTACAAAGAAAATATAAAACTATGTCATGATTGAAAAATTGAGAAAAGGACCTTCAAAAAAGGTGACCAAATATTTATCTACAATACAAGGCATTGCTTGTTTCCAGGTAAGTTGAAGTATAGGTGGTATGGTCTATTTACTGTACTAAGAGTGTCGCCATATATTTCTTTAGAATTGAAGCGAGATGGTGAAGCCCTGTTCAAGTTGAATGGGTAAAAAGTAAAGCATTATATGGGTAACACTAAGGAAATTAATGTGATTATTGAGATGGACCTTGGTGAAGCCTGAGTAACCAAGGCAATTACGTTATGTTGCGATGTTAAATCAAGCGCTGCATGGGAGACAACCCATGAGGCTAGTTGGTGAAATCTAAGTATTCAACTTAGCCCCATCACTGCCCGATGTTAAATCAAGCATTACGTGAGAGGCAAACCATGTTTTTGTACTTAATAATTTATAGGGTAATATGTGTGTTTAGTGTGCAGGACTAAAGATTACAGAAAAGAGCCAAAAATTCAAGAAATTTAGTCATATAAACTATTCATGAGTCGTATCTTGAGGTAACAACTCGTGAGTAAGAGTTGTAAGGACTTGGGAGTTGTTGTAAATCCAGGTAAAAGTTTCTAGAGTCTTTACGACTCTGAGAATGAGTTGTACCTTCAAGATACATTTTGTCACACTGACTCTTATCGACTTTAGAACCCAGGAAAGTTCCAAGTCTTTACGAATGGAGGAAAAACTCATAAGCCTAGGTACGAGTCATACACATGTCTTGTAACCATGCTTAATAGGTTGAGGGTCACAGGTCAACCCAGTCCAAATTTTTTTAAAAACAAAAAGGGTACTTGATTCAGGTACCCAACACTCTAAAACACAATTCTCCTCCATTGTTGACCAACTCTTAAGCTCCTAAAGCATAAATTCACTCCAAAATACTTACCAATTCATTGGGTGCCCTCATATTTCATGAAATTCACAAGAATTCGGGGTAGAAACTTATACACTTCAACAAACCTAGAACCTTACCAACTCAAGTTTTTAAACTTAAATTCAATATATTTTAAGTTGAAATTGAAAATTTGTTAGATGTAAGGCGTGCTTTGATTTGAATATACCTGTGTATGAAAAATGTGGAACCCTAGTTCTTAGAAATTGAACTTCAAATGGAAATTGGGGGTGAACTTGATGTTGTGTGCTAAAATTGTGTATTTTTGGACTAAAATGAGGTGATAATGTTGTGCATTGAAAGGGTTTGGGGATTATGTATTGGAATCAACTCATAAGTTAAAATTCTATGTTGCAGTGGACATGAAACCTCTTACGACTCATACCCACAAGTAATGAGTTATGAAGAGACTCGTAACCAGTGACAACATAGAAGTCAAATTGAGTGCAAGTTCTGGTATGGGTACGAATTTCCTATACGAGTCGTATATAACCCATACGACTCATAAACATAAGTCATAAAGACCTGGGAAGATATTATGACTTAGAGTTTTGTTTTTGGTTTGCGTACAATTGTTGGTAACGAGTCATAACCTGTACTTACAACTAGTCAAGAGGACTCGTAAGTGGACTAATGAAAATTCATATACACGCTATTTATCATACGACTCAGTCATATGAGTTATACCTAGATAATATGACTCCTACCCCCCCTGTCGTACCAAGAACAGAACATGTCATTGACACAGAATTTTCTTTGTTTTTCTTTATTTTCCTTAGTAGTTTCTGATGAGTGTTTGCACACAGGTACTATGGCTCCTGAAGGAGATTACTCAAGGAAAATCACCAAGAAGAAGCCAACTCCAAAGGCAAAGTTGATGTGCACTGATAAGGAGCCAAGTGACTCAAGTGGGGATCCTGTGCAGTTCCCCATAAAAAATAAAGTGGCCTTAAGGTAAAAATACCCTCGAGAAAGAAAGTAGCCACTATGGAGGACACACCTCCATGGGGACCAAGAATAAAGAACCTAAGTACCTCCCCTTCATACTCATCTTTATCTACTGAGGATAATGAGGATGAAGAAAATGATAAACTTAAGGGTGATATGAGAGAAGAGAAAAATATTGAATCAAGATCAGAGGAAGAAAGTTCAAAGAATGCTAGTGAGGAATACATTAATGCCACGCCCATTGATAGAAAGGACCCACCACTGTCCATTATACCTGCTCTGGTTCCCACCGTTGGTGGGGTTACCTTTGTATATAGGAAATATATAACAATGGTTTGAGTAGACTCCCTAACAGAAGAATCTAAAGGAGTTTATATTTGGAGAGAAAATTGACTACAATGGGGATGTCAGAGTTTCTTAGATTTGAGGAGAGATTCGACCATTACAGGTTTTAGTAAATGACTATACTACATAGGAAATATAGTCCTGCATTAGTGTGGGAGCTTTATGTGGCGTACAAGGGCGAGTTGAAAAGGTAATATCCACAAGGAAACTTTCAAAGAGGTGGATATATTATTACCTCATTGACCATTTAAAGAGTATGGGTGTACTATTGCTTGGTTCTTGAGTGGATTGAACTTCCAACCGCCAGTTAACACAGAAGAGATGGGACCACTACATGGATGAAATATGAAATATCGTGAGGAAGCAATTGGAGTCTAAAGATAAGATGCAACATTTTTAGTGGATTGTGAGCTTGATCTCTCTAACTAGTGAAGATGCAATTTGTGTATTAAGAAGCTCGGGAGTGGCATTACAGAAGATAGAAAAGCACACGCTGAATTTTTAGGCCAAGGCATGATAGACACTGGCCAGACACACTTTTTCCCACTACTTGGGACAATATACTCAGTTTGGTTCATGTAGAATTGATTGTGGAATTTATGGTTGGGTATGAGTTTACTATGGATGAGTTTTTAGCCTGAGAGATTTGAGACCGAGCGGTGGGCGGTGAGAAATTATACTAGCTTACCCATGTATGATCACTCAGTTGTGTTTTTTTTTCTGGGGTGCAGGAACTCTAGGGATTGATGAACTTATTAAGCCCATAAACACTACAGATTTGGGACTGATTAGAGATGCAGCAAACCTAATGACTAGATAGGTAAGTGATGTTTTAGTTTTTTACGGAACATTTTACATCTTTTCAAAGAGATAATTGTATGTTTTCAAACAAATACTATTTTATTTAATACTGGATTTTAGTGTTTTCAGGTTAAGGAGTTAGCTAGAAAAGAAACTTGGAAAAATAACAAAAAAGGGCCACTAACGGTCAAACTGACGGACCGTCCGCCATGCAACAGACCGCCAAAGTGGTTGTCAGAGATAAACAGAAGAAAACAAATGTATGACCTCTATGATGATCCAAGTGGTGGACCATCAACCATCCGACGGATTGCCAACTTAGCTGTCGGGACAAAACTGAATAGGGCTTCTTGGAGAATTAAGATACGACAAGCGTGATGGACCAGCGGACTAGTGATGGACCACCGACTTAACCGTCAACCCTTATCCAGAACATGATATTTTGGGACTCTCAATGATAGTCCACTCTATGGATTGGCAGTCTATCGATGGGCCGTCGATGTGACCATCAACTTAGACGCGGCCTTTTCTGAGTTTAAATTTTAAATACTCTAGACTGGGAATATATAAATAGGCAGTTTAGGTTTTATTTAGGTATCTTTTATAACTTTTTCCAACTTTAAACATTATTGTACGTAGTATTTATCTGAGATTCAAGCTAGAATTATGGATCTAAGCATTTGATGCTTATTCTCTTTAGAAGAATCAATAACAAATCTTATGATTTTTGTAAGTAATTTCTAAACTTATTTATGAGAAACATAATGATTTTGTCTTCTTCTTCTATAGAGATGTGTGGTTAAGCTTCCATAACTAGGGTTATGGGAAGGTTTATGGGAGCCTTAATGTGAAAAGTTGATTGGGGTTGTGAAAACATTTGAATTCCATGGTTAACTAAAGTTGTATAAATCCTACTTCACAATAATGACCTTTCTTGGTTACAAACTTGAAGGGTGGGCCTAAGAACATCACTTGTTTGAATAAAAAAGTTTTTGTTGGGAAAAGAAGAGGTTTACATGGGATTTAAGGGCTTTAGCCTTTGGTTTAAGGGTTGATGCCTTAATGGGATCAACCTACATGAGAGAATAATTGAATAAATCAACGTATTCTTTAAGTTTGAGAGAATTGAAGGATGATCTACTCATTTAGGTTGAGAAACAAATGGGTAAATTGTAGGATTCAATAACTCATGCAATTGAAGTGATTAATTAGAAATTCAAAATAATTCACAACCCTAGCTACTTGAACATCTTGGTAACCGTAGCTTTAGTTTATCTACTCTCACTGAATTACTATTTTCAATAAGAATCATTGACTGGAACACTTTCTGTTATACATAGTGAAATACAATTTACAAATCAAAACCCTCTTTAATTTGGAACCTTCAATCAACAGTCTAGTAACAACCATAATACTTAGTGAACACAGTATTCCCTGTGGGATTCAATCCCAACCTAGTTGGGTTATATATTTGACAGTGACTGCTTACTCTCTCATAAGAGAGGTGTAATTTGGGTGTATCAAATTTTAGCGATGTTGTCGGGGAATACGGTTGTCAATTAAGTTTGTGATTGTTAATTAACTTTGGTCAAGTTTCCCAAATTTTACTTTTATTTGTTGTTTTTGGTTCATTATAGGTTCATTGTTTTTTATGCCACGTACTAGAAGTTCAGGAGAACCGCTATTACCCATTAATCCTAAACCGCATCTAATTGGTAGAATGGAAGAACAACAAGAAGCTGAGAGACTAGCCAACTTGGCTAGAGCACAGGTTAATCGAAAAAATAATGGGCAACTAGCTCGTGACCCTAATTCTGTTGATAAGTATTTGGGATATGATGATCTGATTAACCCAGCAAATGGGAGGCGTGCAAAAAATATAGCGGTGGCTGCCAATAGAAACTGGGCAGCTAGAGGGAGATCAAACCGCTAACCTACTAGACAATTTGATCTTGAAGAAGTGGAGGAGGACTTGGATGAAGCCGGTCCTATAGGAGCAATTATTCCACCTCTACTGGCACCTAGGGTATAGTTCAACATAACCAGCACTATAATATAGCTGCTAAATCTTAAGGGGTTGTTTAGAGGACTTCCAGGGGATGAACCAAACATGCACTTGGTGAATTTTATCAACATTTACAAGTCCCTTGATAACCCTGGTGTTGGCCAAAAATTCAATTCATCTTCGATTGTTCATGTTGTCTCTGTCTGGGGAGGCAATAATATAGATGAATGAGTTGGCCCCCGACTCTATAACAAACTGGAGGCAATTGAAAGAAGCTTTCCTAGAAAGGTTCTTTCTTCCCTCCAGGATGTTACAGTTGAGGGATAAAATCAGCAATTTCAGACAATTACAAAATTAGGCACTATATGAAACTTGGATGCGATTCAAGAAAAAATTGACACAGTGCCCCAACCATAAAATAACTGATGAGCATTTAATGGAGACTTTCTATAGAGTACTGAACTCTATAACCAAACCAACAGTTGACAATACAGCAGGAGAAGCATTCATGGAGCTTACATTTAATGAGGTTGTAGATATGTTGGAACGGTTGACTAAGATAAGCAGAGCTTGGCATACTAGGGATTCTGTAATGGCAAGCCATACCATTTCTAGTGGCATATCGGTGGAGCAATGTTGAAAAGAGGAGAAGCATGACCAAGATATGGCACACATGAAAACATAAATGGATCTGCTTACTAAGCACTTATTATCCGAGAAGACTAAGAAGGTAAAACCTGTGGGGTCGCAAGGCACAGCTAATTTTGATTCTGAGGAAGAGGAAAACAATCTAAATAATCAGGGGGTTTCTGAGGCAATAGACAAGGGAACCAAGGTTAGAACTATTACGATAAGACTGTTTATAAGGATAGGGACCAAGGGAGTTGTAAGAACAAAAATGACAGGAGTGGACTGCATGTACCTCCTGGAAATAGAGACAATACAGCTACCTAAGATGTCTATAAAGTACATGATAGACAAACTATTAAAGGGAGTTGAGGCTACCAATGTTGGGGTGATGGCTATGAAGAGTGATTTATATTCTATGAGCCAACTAGTAAATTCGCACTCAACTTTTATTAAGAAGTTGGAGCAGCAGATGAGCAAACTCTCTGCCATATTTAATTAGAGAAAGAGCGGTACCTTTCCTAGAGATACAGTGTAGAACCCTCAAAACGATAGATCATGCATAGCAGTTACCACTCTAAGTGGTAAAGTATTACCAGGCCCTTTTGTGGGAAAACCTGTTGTTGATGATAGGATCAAAAAGAAGTAGATGATAAGAAAACCCATCCAGTAAAGTCTGAAAAGTTGGATGGTGAAGTGACTACATCTAACCATCAGCAAGTTGATGAGTTAGAGGAAGCAAAGTAAAAGAAAAAGGAGGCAGTGGTTACTACTCTCCCAAAACCATCATCGCTCTTTCCTCATAGATTGAAGAAGAAAGCTGATGATACAAGGTTTAGCAAATTCATGGTGATGCTGAAGCAGCTTATGGTGAATGTGCCTTTAGTGAAGGCGTTAGAGCAGATGCCTGGGTATGTTAAGTTCATGAAATACCTGGTGACGAATAAGAGAGCAATTAGATATGAATCGGTGGATAACCTTTATCATTGTAGTGCTATTTCAACATGTTTTTTGGTGTAAAAGAAAGTGGACCCAAAAACATTCACAATTCTTTGTACTATCAGGTCTCTTGATTTTTCTAAGGGCTTGTGTGATCATGGAATGAGTATTAACCTAATACCATTTGTTGTTTATAAGAAGCTGGGTTTGGGGATCCTACAATCACAAACATGCGACTAGTGATGGCAGACAAGTCGATAAAGCGGCCAATGGGTATTTTGTATAATGTGCTAGTGAAGGTGGCCAACTTTATATTACCTGCATATTTTGTTATTCTGGATTGTGAGATGAACTTTGAGGTGCCCATAATCTTGGGTCGACCTTTCCTTGCAATTGGAAGCGTGCTTATTGACTTACAAGCTAATGAGCTCTTATTCAGGCTTAATGATGAAGTAGTTTGGCTTGATGTGTGTTCTCTATTATGGATGTTTATTATAAGGATGAGCGAGAAGTGCCAATAGAGGAGAAATTTGTTGTTGAGCCTCTGGATTCTGTCTTGATAAATTTTGATAGCGAAGGCATCAAAGAGTATAAGTAGACTATTTGTTCCTTGACTGGAATGGGATCTTATTCTTATGTTCCCAAGAAGTTGGATGTAGATCTTAAAAATCGACCAACACCACCGGCGAAGCCATCTATTGAAGAACCACGAGTGTTGGAGTTGAAGGAATTGCCAGGCAATCTACGGTATGTGTTTCTAGGTAGTGTAAACACTTTACCCATGATTATTGTAGCATATATGGGTAAGCAGCAATTGGAAGCACTTATCTCTATACTTCAAAAGTATAAAAGGGCGATAGGCTAGACTATTGTGAATATTATTGGCATTTCTTTGGGTATTTGCACTCACAAAATTTAGCTTGAGGAGGATTTCACACCAACTATTGAGCATCAATTCCGTCTTAACCTACCTATACAAGAGGTGGTTAATAAGGAGATCATCAAATGGCTTGACACAGGAGTTGTATATCCTATTTTTGATAGTAAGTGCGTGAGTCATATCCAATGCGAGCCCAATAAGGGGTCATAATTGTGGTGGCGAATGATAAAAATGAGTTTCTACCGCTCAGACTTGTGACTGGGTGGAGAGTTTGCATGGACTATCATAAGCACAACTCATGGACTTTGAAGGACCACTTCCCACTGCCTTTTATGGACCAAATACTTGATTGGTTGGTGGGAAGAGGTTGGTATTGTTTCATAGATGGGTATTCGGGATATAACCAGATCTCTATAGCCTTAGAGGATCAGGAGAAGATGATATTTACTTGCCTGTATGGTACTTTTTCTTTCAAGTGGATGTCATTTGGTTTGTGTAAGTCACCCGCTACCTTTTAATGATGGATGATATCTATCTTTTCCTATATGGTTGAAGATACCTTGGAGGTATTTCTGGATGACTTCTTAGTAGTAGGTGATTCTTTTGAGTTGTCTTTGGTTAATCTGAGTAGAGATTTGTAGTGATGCGAGGAATTTAATCTTGTGCTTAATTGGGAGAAATGCCACTTCATGGTGAAGTAGGCATTGTCCTTGGTCACAAAATTTTAGCGAAGGGGATTGAGGTCGACCGATATAAAGTCGAGGTTATTGAGAAGCTATCACCTCCCATTTCAGTAAAAGAAGTGCATAGTTGCCTTGGTCGTGCGGGTTTCTATCAGCAATTCATAAAAGACTTCTCAAAAATTACAAACCCACTTTGCAACCTTTTGGAGAAAGAGGCCAATTTTATATTTGATGACGATTGTGTGAAGGCATTTGAATGCCTTAAAGGGAAATTGGTTGATGCTTCTATTATTGTTTCCCCAGATTGGTCAAAGTCATTTGAGATTATGTGTGATGCAAGCGGAGTGGCGCTTGGGGACGTACTTGGCCAAAAGAGCGATAAGCTATTTTATCCCATCTATTATGCAAGCAAGGCCTTAAATAGAGCTCAGAAGAACTACATTATTACTGAACAGGAACTCCTTGGAGTTGTATATGCCTTTGAGAAATTTCGGGCTTACTTATTGGGAACAAAGGTGGTGGTTCACACAGACCACGCCGTCTTGAGATATTTGATAGCCAAGAAGGATGCTAATCCAAGATTAATCAAATGGGTATTGCTCTTTAAAGAATTTGACTTTGAAGTTAAAGATAGGAACGGTGTGAGAATCAAGTCACGGACCACTTGTCTAGACTGGAGGGAGGTCAAGCACTCAAGGATGAGCTAGAAATTTATGACGCATTTCCAGATAAGGAAATCTTGGCTGCTATGTTAGAAAAAGTTCCTTGGTATGCAAACTTTGCAAACTATGTGGTGAGCGAGGTTATTCCGGAGAACCTTTCTTTTCACCAAAGAAAGAAGTTTCTTCACGACGTTACACACTACTTCTGGGATGAGTCGTATTTGTTTTGGAGTTTTGCGAATAATATTATAAGGAGGTGTATCCCAGAAATAGACATGATGAATATTTTGGAAGCTTGTCATGCTTCTCCGGTTGGGGGTCACCATGCAGGTGACCGAATTGCTAGGAAAGTGTTGCAGAGTGGCTACTATTGGCCGACTTTTTTCAAAGATGCTTATGAGTTCGTGCAGAGATGTGACCAATGCCAAATACAAGGGTCAATCTCGAAGCACTATGAGATGCCTTTGACAAAAATGATGAAAGTAGAGTTGTTTGACATCTGGGGCATTGACTTCATGGGACACTTCGTGAGCTCATATGGGATGAAATACATTATGGTTGCCATTTATTATGTATCTAAATGGTTTTAGGTAATTGCCTTAGCCAATAATGAATGGAAGAGAGTTGTTGTGTTCCTTAAAAGGAACATAGTCCCTTAGTTTGGGGTGCCACGCACCATCATAATTGATGGTGGGTCACATTTTTGCAACCGAGTGTTTAGGGCTGCCTTGGCAAGGTATAGTGTTAAGCAGCACAAGGTGGAAACTCCATATCACCCACAAACTAGTGGGTAAGTGGAGATTTTGAATAAAGAGATCAAATCCATTCTTTCTAAAATAGTGAATGCAAGCAGACAAGATTGGTCTATGAAGCTTGATGATGCCTTATGGGCATATAGAATAGCTTCTAAGACACATATCGACACGTCATCATACTAATTAATTTATGGCAAGGAATGTCACTTGCTAATTGAAATAGAGTATAAGGCATTGTGGACACTTATGAGGCTAAACTTGGACTGGAATAAGGCAGCGGAGTTAAGATTGGGCCAACTGAATAAGATGGATGAGCTTTATCTCAGAGCGTATAAAAGAGCATACCTATACAAGGAAAAGATGAAGAGGTACCATGACTGGAGGATTGCAAAGTGAGACTTTCAAAAGGGTGATTGGGTACTTCTCTTTAACTCCAGATTGAAGCTATTCCTAGGTAAGTTAAAATCAAAATGGTCTGGCCCATTTAGAGTAAACCAAGTCTACTCATCTGGAGTAGTTGAACTTGAGAACGAAGACTAAAGTGTCTTCAAGGTAAATAGGTAGCGAATGAAGTTATATATCAGTCCAATAGACTTGATAAAGTGTATAGCTACCATCTATCTCGATGAAGTCTGAGTAATCGATATCATTGAGTCGTACCACGACATTAAATTAGGGGCTAGTGGGAGGCAACCCACAAAGTGTTTTGTAACCATTGTAGAGTTTATTTGTTGTTTTTGGGTGATCTGATGTGTTTTTGAAGTGTGCTAAAGGAGTTCTATAGTTGATAAGGGGTCGATGGAAGGACCGATGGACCGTCAAGGTCTCGACGAACCGTCACTATGACTGTTAAAGCCATGATAAAAAATGAGCATTCTGGATAAGGCTTGATGGCTAAACCAGCAGACCGTCGCCGGCCTGACGGACTGTCAATTCCTTCATCAACCAGAAGCTGAAATTTGAAGTTGCTGGATTACACTGACAGACAACTCGACGGACCGTCAGACCAACCGTCTCAGCAAGGCCTGAGTTTCATGTTTCTGGTAAGCCACAATGGTCAAACTGGTGGACCGTCAGATATCTGACAGACTGTTGGGTTAACCATTAATTTAACCTTAGTTATGATAGGTCGGGTTGGGTCACTTTTAAGGCTTATTTAATTATCCCCATACTTGACCCAAACATTTTTAAAGCGATAAGAGAAAGTGTTTACATAGGTTAATACCTTTTCAAATTCTGCAACTATTTAACTTCCTATGAATTCAAAGAATCTGGAATCAGTTATTTCCTCCTAGGACTCTTCCTCTTCTTTTTATCTCCTATTTAAAAAAACCCATCTGTATCTCCCTCTCATCACAAAATTAAGTTTCATTTTCATTGATAAAGCAAGTTCTTAGTCATTGTTTGGTGTGCAAGTTCTGCAAGTTGATTAGTCAACACTTGGAAATCAAGGTATGATCACAATTCTTCTCCCTTTTTGTTTTAATGATGAATTTAACTATGTGAAGATTGCAATGTGTCAAAAAGAATTTCATCTTGCTTTCTTTTTATGCCTTGTGGTTGATGTTTTGTTTGAAGTCAAATGCTGGTATGCTTTATTCTAGGTGAAGTCTGAGTAACCCACGTGCTCAAAAATAGCAAAAATTTGCATTTGAATGCTTAATTGATGTCATTTCGATGATAAAAATGGAATGATGCATACCAGGTGTTTGATGAATTGTCAAAGTAAAATTTGAAACTGAAAAGTGATTCTGACGGTCACATTGGCAGACTATTGGACTTGCGACGGACCACCTCATAGACCGTCACAAAGATAACAAAAATGATGCTTACTGGATAAGCTGCGATGGACAACTTGGCGGATCATAAGTAACCCGACAAACCGCCGGTTCGACTGTTGCAAGGCTTTGAAAAATCAGCACTTACTGGTTATGGCCTAACAGCTATTCTGGAAGATCGTCACATCATCGACGGGACGTCATGTTGACCGTCAAGCCAAATTTTCACTATTTTTAATCTTTTTTGACCTGCAAACTAATTCTTGGTCCTATTTTCAGGCATTATGGCATGCAAACTCCCATTGACCAGAGGTGGTGGTAGAGCACGAGAAATAGGAGAGCTAGCCAAAAGTGAGGAGGCACCTGCCTTCAACACCCGACAAAAAGATAGGGCAATTCCAATACTCTCCCAATTTGAAGAGGAGAGTGAGGGCATTACTAGCAGTACCAGTTCGAGCCTGGATGAGGAAGGGGTCAATACATCTAACCCCAACCCCATTGAGACAGAAACTGGCCCTATTGAAATGGATACTAAGGAACCTAATGTAATTAAGAGAAAGGACCCTTAAATGAGGGAGGCACTTAGATGGAAAATCGAGGGATCAAAGGATAAATTCCTTGATTGGTTGGAACCGACAGCAAATAGGGCAAATAAAAGGCCATTCTTTGAGGGGTATTAGATAGTGAAAACTGTGCTTCATGAATATACAGCGCTGGAGCATCATTTCAATGAGTATGAGTTGGCCTGGATGAGCAAACCACTCGGTTCATATCAGCTGAATTGGGTAAGGGAGTTTTTCGCCAATTATTTGGTATTGGCAGAGAGGGATTGTCCTAAGGGATCGAAGATCTCATATTTGCCCATCTGGGAGTCAGTCCCAGTACGAGGAGTTAACATCGACATATCGACTCTTACGATCAATAGGATATTATTCGTACCCAATTATGAAGCACCAACTGTTGTTCCTGATCTTGAGTATTGTTTGACTTCAGTATCCACCCAAAGACCTTGGTTGACTAGACTTCTTACAGATTATAGCAACCCCACTTGGAAAACCAACCAGCAAGAATGCATTGCTAAGTCCTCTCTTAGCTTCAGAGCTAAGTTCTGGTAGGCTGCTGTTAGATTGAGGTTGATGCCAACTAGAAGTGATGCCAATTTGGATAGTCACAGGGGGTGTTAGTGGCTAGTTTAATTACAGGGCTGAAGATTGATTTCGGCCAAATAATTGTTGATGAACTATTTGTGAGAGCGCATAAAGTAGCAAGTGCACTATTATTCCCGTATCTAATCACGGAGTTATGTAGGCAGGCGAATGTGCCCTTGATTCAAGGTATTGATAATGAAGTTCGGAGACACATAGGTAGGACATTGAGAAATCAAAAGATGATTCAAAGTTTGAGATGCGGGTCACCAAACCTCCAACCTATCAGACGCAGTCTGCGCCAGCCTCGGATACTTCAAAAATTCCTACAGGTATGCCGTTGCCCATTGCCACTTATGTGTTGCCTGATTATGTACCACCAAGTACATATGTAGGGTCAGGGTATGTTCCACCAATGGGTGGGGAAGATTATGCAGAATATAGGTTAACACTGAAGAATTTTGCCAAGTCGGTGAAGCTGCAGAAGAAGTTTCAAAAACAGCTGGACACATAGGCTTCATAATTCAAGCTTTTGTTGATCAAATTGTGGCAAAAGCAATTCGTCCGTTCCAAAACATTCAGATGAGGATGGATCATATGGAAGAACATATTAACAAGAGGTATGATGAAATGTCTATTCCAGATCTTGCCAAGTTTATGGTGGAGTTTAAACAGGCACAGGATGACATAGCAAAATTAAAGAGTAGGAAGTCTTAGCAGCCCATTTTTTACCCAGCCCTGGTGATGAGTGATAAAGATAAAGAAATTATTAATTTGATGGGAAATCCACTGAAATACAAAGGCAATAATTAAGTAGATAAAAGTGCCAAAAGAAAAGTTATGAGAAGAAGAAAGAGAGAAGCAATGAAACCTAAAGAAGGAGAAAAGTATGATAAGAGGAAAGCCTCAAAAAGATCGAGGAGAGACAAAGAGAGAAGATAAAAGAAGGCAGCAAATGAAGCTGCAGGATTTTCTACGAGCTCTGCCCCAGCAAGGGGGAATAGTTTGGACCCAGCTTGGGATGTGATACCTCTAATTCCAAAGGATGAGATTATGAGTACCCCTACCACAATAGGGGTCAACGTCGCAGCAGGTGAGGACGCTAGAGCCTCACCATATTTCACAGATGCCTCAGATGAATAAAAGTCATTAAAAGTATTTCCCTTCTCTGTACTTTAATTCAATACATTGAGGATACAGCATTTATTTTCTATGGGGGTGGATGTATTTGTACCACGGGGGTTTTTGTTGTTGATGTTCTTTTTCTCCTGTGTGCTATATAGTAGAACCGGAATATCTAGAATTGTAATTTCTTTTCTTAGGTTGTGATATTAATATTTGTTTGTTAATGTTTATTTATAAAAATGTCTTTTATTTTAGCATCTTGTTGTGTATATAGATGATGAATGATGTTGGCATAAGGCTATGAACATGTTTTGTGTGACTGTTTACTCCTGTCTTTTAGCATGTGTGAGCAACCTTTAGTGAATCTGTAATTGGAATTAACATGTAAGATATACAAGACCTATGATGGAAATCCTAAGAGTAGTACAATAAGTTTGACTCAGTTGCCTGTGTGTGCAAGTATTTGTGTTAGTTTTTGCATAGTGTAGTACCTAGAACTTGCATGGTTCATTGATGTTGTTTTGTGGTTGATGAAATAAGAGGTGATAGCAGTCCTCCTTATACATTCAGTCCACTTAGCCAAAATAATTAACCCCACCAAAAAGATTTTTCCATTTTTGAACTCTTTTTGAGCTTGTATTAGTTATTCTTCATCACCAATAACTCTAATTAACTCTCTTTAGGTTGTTAACACCTAACTCTAGCCCTGGTTCGATATTGGATATTGTGTATTATTGCGACTTAGATGCACACGCAAGTGCACGTGATCATACAAGTAATATAGTGATTTAGACAATCAGATATCATTCCCACGAGGACTAAGCAACTAGAAATTTAACTAACTTTTAGTTTTAGACAATGAGTAATAAGTGTTGTAAAGTATCAAGATGGTTTTGAAATTAAGAATAAAAATGTAAATTATTAAATAAAAAATAACAATAAGTGACTAGAGCAAAGAAAGCAGTGGTTGTAACAGTAATGATAAGAATTCCAGGGTTGAGGCTTTTCGAACATTCTTACAAATCTCTATTCTTATAGTAGTCTAATTGGTTATCAATTTGTTGATTCGCAAGGTTTATGCTACGATTATGGTCTCCCGACCTCAAATCTTCTATCTATTGAATATTCCAGCTACAACTCCCATAGATATACAACTATTCTTCTAGACTCATAAAGTTATCTTCTTGCAATTGAACCAAATAAGGCCTCTAGGTATATCCCTATCCTAGATGCTAATTTAGACCCCTTATTCCATAAAAAGGGTAAGAACCTTGCTCCTTAATTTCTTCTTTCTATCCTATGACTCTCCTACCGAATTTACATAGAAATATAAATTTATTCTAATGGAGGCCACTCATCAAAATAGTAAGCTCAAGAAATTAAGAACAACCCAAATGATAATCAAAAAGAAACTACTAAAAAGAATATCAAAGAGTAATCATGTTCTTGGTCTCAACCCCAGAACAAGGGTATTTAGCCACTCATGTTTGAATTCAATATCAAAAATAAGTAATTAATCATTCCAAGAATAAATCTGGAAGTAAAGAAGTTGAAAAGAATGTCAAAGAACCCTAAAAGAGAGAACTTTGTGTTTTTCCGTCGCTCTGGTGCTTCCCAAAAGTCCCCCAAATTATCTTGGATTTTTCCTTTTATAGCTAGGACAAGATACTAAAAATTTTCCCAATTTTTCCAGACGGCGTATCGCGCCATGCCATCCAATGCCATTTCCCATCAAAATTGGGGCAATTTCAAAATTCAACTATTCAGTGAACCTACGAAATACACTTCCTTCTTCCCCTCGGCACACAATAATCGCGAACCAACACTGGATTTTTCCAAATGGGAATTTGAGCCTCTCCATGATGCACCACTATCGCGCTCTTCTACTGTAATTTGAAAAATGCCATTTTGGTGGTCGGCGCAACGTGGACACTCTGTAAATGAGAATTTCTAACTTTCAGCTTGCCTATTTTAGCCCATATTTCAATACTTTTATTCCTTCAATCATTCCATATCATCACTGTATCCAACTGCGTCTAATTCTTCAAGATTTTAGCCCATATTTCAATACT
This sequence comes from Capsicum annuum, assembly GCF_002878395.1. NCBI lineage: Eukaryota > Viridiplantae > Streptophyta > Magnoliopsida > Solanales > Solanaceae > Capsicum > Capsicum annuum. Next base: position 121,836,693 of record NC_061119.1, on the reverse strand, counting down.
TTTATTCCTTCAATCATTCTATATCATCACTGTGTCCAATTGCATCTAATTTTTCAAGATTTTAGCCTGAAAGCACCAATCATATCCATTAGGCACGAAACTGAATTAAAGCTGAAATATACTTAAGAATTTACATCAAAGTTCTCAAAATAAGTCCAAATTTGGGTCCATATTGGTGCTTTGAAAATATAAATATGCCCAAGATCACCACACCACACTTAAAACCTTGTTCGTTCTCAAACAGTTTAATGCAAAAGCACAAACACTTCCTCTTTACACCACAATCTTAAAGTTATGTTGCAGGGAGCACTTACACTTTGCAATATTGTATTCTCACACAAATATGTCATAACACTTTTAGCACATAAGACAAGTTATTCCCAATTTTTCTATGTCAACAATGAATTTCCAACATATCGGTGAACTCAATTTAAGTACTCAATATGGAAACGCAACAAGTACCCCGACTTTCATCCGCATGCATCCTCTCTCAAAGAAAACTTTCCCATACTTAACTCACAATAATATCAATGCACAAATAAGGGGAGTATCTAAATCAATTCGCTCTCTCTTTCAACAAAAAATTCATACATGTTAGTTAATGAACCATACGCTTGCCCTTAGTGTACTACTCCACTAATAGTTTGATATTAGGATGGAGGATCAACTAAGTCTTTTTGGTTTGTAATGGGAAATAGTGACAATTGTCAATTACATCATTTTTTTACACATCCATCAAATCACTATTATCTCCCCATTCTTTTATTTTTCACCCCCTTTTTTTCATTTATCTTATTCACTCAAACCATGGTGGGAGTATTAAATTTTTCCTCAAAAATTCTTTCCTTTTTTCACACCAATTTTATGCTACGCACCCCTATTATAGCCACCTTTAATTTCAGTAACTTACCTTCGTTAAGGTGCATAATATCCAAAATGAACCAAGGCTAAAAAAGGTTTATTGTAACATTTTTCGCTCAAATTAGAAACTCTTTAAAGCACAATTCCTTCTTTACTAACTCCCAACCATACTCCGAACTTTCAAAATCAATTTTCACTACTTTAGGGCTTCATTTTCACCTTTTTCTTCTTATTTTTCAAACTCCTAACTCCTCTTAATTTTATACTAAAATTCTTAGGAGCTTATTTGGATCAAATTAAGATTTATCAAAGAAAGAATAAGGCTACATATACAGCTACCAAAGAATAGGCTAAAGGCTCAACAGCGCTGACTAGGACTATGCACAAGGGTAGGTATATTTAGGCTAAAAACATGGCTGTCAAAGAAATGCCTACATCACTTCCTACACCCAACACCTTTTATTTCGCTTTATAACCACACCGGGCATGTTCTAGAAATTCCTATACATGTAGAATATAAGCAAATCATCATACACATAATGCATGCACGGAATTAAATCGATTCCTTAAGGTTCCTAATATTGTCCTTTATTGAATTCAAAATTAAGCCAACGCATCAGATTTCACCTATCGAGTTTAAACCATTTGTACTTGAATCCCTTCTTAAAATCAAGACACTTTTATGTTTTAAAATCCAATTTACTTCAAATTACTGCAAAGATGGCCCACTCCACACACTCCTCTAAGATAGTGATTAGGCCCTCGTTTATTATTTACTTCTTACAACCCACTCCCCCTAAGACGGTCGTCATCCATCTATCATAGAGGAGGGTAACTAACTATGACTATTTAATCTGGATTGCCAAAAAGGGCGAAAATAAATACTTGAAACTGAAATTTTACCAATGAGGGTGAAAATAATAATAAAAACACATACTTTGAACTAAAAGCAACATGTGATAAATCCCAAAGAGGGTAAATTGCAATTCACAAAGCTACTAACTATTATAAACCACTGTTCCGAATAGCTAGAACTTACGAAAACCAAAAAAATAGAAAAATAAAAATTGTTCAGCCAGAAAGAAATAAGATGAAACAGCAAAATACAAACCCACCACCCCACACTTAAATAAAGCACTATCCCAGTGCTTTCACATAAGCATACGGTAGGGTGGCAGTATACTCCCTGATCACTCAAATGAAACTATGGCGTCATGTCATCAACAGTCTCGTCCACATCATCATCAGCTCCATCATCAAACTAGTCTTCTTCGTCCGACTCTATATCTGAGTCCCTGTACCTCCGTTCCTCATTAGTAGGAATGTTATCATCAATAGGCTCCACAAAGTCCAGACCGATCCACAGCAAGGTCTTAGCATGACGCCCTAGAGGGTAATTTAACTCAACAGCTCGAAGCTCCTCAGGTGTGGCTAGTCTACCCCTAATATTCAGCTGCAAGATTTAAAGACCATACATTTTAGCTGAAATCTCATCAGCTCTGGTTTGGCGCTTAGCCATGGTCAAAATTGGGCCACTTGCCCCAGATCTACTTCTGGATGTAGTGATATCCATAGGGCGAGTCAAAACATTGGGCTTATAGTCTAGCTCCTTCTCATTTACCATGTGCCTTTACAAAAATTAGGTCACCAATCCTCCAAAACCAAAACTGAGCCCCGCCTGGGTGCGCGCATTCTTCATAGCAAAAAAATTACATGCCCCATATAACATCAACATCATCATGCATCAGTGTATAAATCAAACATACTCGGTCCCTAGTGACCTCCATCATATGCTTGCCCTAAATTAAGCAAGAGTAGACAATACGACCTCATATCCTAGCCTCCTTGTTCATCTGAGCATAAGGAAAAGAAGAATGTAGGACAGTGACATGATGCCTATTCCAACAAGCTGAGGAACGTACCCCGCACAATAAATGCCTGATGTGAGCATATGGGGGAGTGTCAATGAACTCCTCAAAAAGTATAAGTTTGCATCTGGTATACCCAACTCATTAATATCTGTAGTAGTGAAACGAATTACCTTCCTGTGAACCTTTAACTCATGATCAGGGTAACTTGGGTCCCAATTGGCATAAAACTCACGAACTAAGTGCAGATTGCACTCAATAGGCTGATGGAAGATGAAATTCATATTTATTGCCTCAATCCTTTATACCATATATGGGCATTCCCTCAGTAAACTTGCACGATCAATAAACACCTCAGGAATATACTTGGTATCTGTATACTTAGAGTACCACTGCTTCCCAGCTTTGTTAATAGCTTTGAATCCAAATTTTTGGACCTACGCACACTGAAGTGGTGGCGCTCGAGGTACCCTAGTGTGTTGACTTTGAGATGACCTGCTCATTTTCCTTGCCAGTGCAGAAGTACTAGCCTTTGCCTTTTTTTTGATTTGTTGGGGCTCCATAATACCTGTATCAGACAACAGATGCAACAAATAATTAAGTAAAATAAAGGTGGCCTAGCAGCGCACACTTAGTTGTTAGCTATGGCACATGCATCAAAATATAGGGTACTCAAACTTCCCCTTTATAACACCATTAGTACATGTAAGTATGTCATATTGCTCTTAGTGATAACTATCAGATAAGCCAAAGCAAACCAAGATGATACATATAAACTTTACTCCTGCTGTTTCATTTATATGTAAAGCACCCTGCTTAGTATTGTGGTACCACCTAATCTGAAGCCATTACCCTATAGTCCCACATTTGTACCCACTACAGGGTAATCAAATTAATTGCAGCCCAAACATAAAGTCTAGTTCTACTTAAGTCTAAGCAAGGATGGGACAAATAGAGGAATTAACACCTATAAACTTAAGTTAATAGGCATTTCCTTGGCACAAAATATTTTCAAAGCTATTCAAATTAAATTACTAAGGAAAAGACTGTGAATATTACGAATTCGATGAAGCATTACGCGTATAAGGGTATTCACATAAAATTTGACTGAATCAATGAACAATGCCAATATTCCAAAAGTTAAGGTGCTCCAATGCAAGAGAAATCAGAAGCAAATTGAAAACAAAAATCCAGCCCCCCATTACATAATAATGTAAATCACATGATTAGAAAAATCAGATAATATATATCCATAATCAAAACATCAAGTGTAATCAACTAAATTTCACCCTAAGAACTCAAAATCAACCTACCCCTAATTCCTAAACCTCATTAATTCACACCTATTATTAGTAACACCCATACGTATATAAGTTTTTCACAATTTACGTACCAAAGCGCTAACATATCCCAATCAACACATGAATATACCTAGTAATTGACTTATTCAAGTATCATCTCACAAATTTATCAAATCAGCCCAAGATTATGAAGAATATGATGAAAGAATCACAAGAATCTCAAGAAAAATTAGAGCACACGATTTTTTAATGTACAAAAATTAAGACACCCAAAACCAAATAATGCACAAAAATATCAAAAATCTCAATACAATGAAATAAAAATTTAAGTAAGTAAAGCACATACCTTAGCTGTTGAGAAAAAGATGGAAATCTTTAGGTAAATTTAGAGAAAATTTAGTTAAAAGGGTTTAGAGGCGGCGGGGAAGGGGGGAAAGTGAGAGGATTAAGGTTTAGTTTATATTTATAGAGGAGGCGTGTTAGGTTAGGGAAACTTAAGAAGTTTATGTCCGATTTTCACCTCCTCTGAGATGCGGTGGTATCGCATTGAGCCACTGGAACGCGCCAATTTCCAATTTACCATCCACCGCGGTGTGGTAGTAACGCGTTAAGTTACTAGAATTGGAAAATTGTCAATTTTCCAGATGACGCGATGCGTGGATATCGCGCCAAGCCACTGGAATTTGACAATTGTCAAATTACCTATCTCCGTGATGCGAAAGAATCACGGACCTTGACTAGAATTTGAGAATTGTCAATCCACCCAGCTCCGTGACATGCCACTTTCACAAATCAAATTTCCAGTTTATTTTTCAACTCTTTTCTTACCTGAAGAGGAACCTAACTTACATACATCATTTTGCAAAGATGATTGCTTTCCTCAAATGTGGTAATCTTCTTATTTTCGCTTGTAAATCCCTGCATCTCAAATAAAAAAAACAAATATTATAAGAAAAAGTGGGTTGCCTCCCACTCAGCACCTTAGTTTTTGTCATGTCATGACTCATCTTTTTGTATTTTTTTTTCTTTTTTATTTTACAAGCTAAAAATTAAACTACCTATTACATTACAAGTGTGGGTTGCCTCCCACATAGCGCCTTAGTTTACATCGTGGCACGACTTAGCTTAGTTCTACTCATCAGCAAAGGTGATAGATTCATTATGCTTATCTAAATGATCCACCTAATAATGCTTTACACGTTGTCCATTCACCAAAAATTTTTGTGTCTTCTCTTTATTCCACAACTCCATGAGGTGTCATTCGCACAACCTCAAAAGGTCCAGATCACTTAGACCGTAATTTGGCCAAAAATAACTTTAATCTCAAATTAAATAGCCAAACAAGTTGTCCGGGTTCAAACACTCTATCTTAAATCTGTCTATCGTTCCATCTCTTGGTTTTATCCTTGTAAAGCTTTGCGTTATCATAAGCATTGATGCGAAATTCATCTAATTCATTGAGCTGCAACAATCTCTTTTCTCCCACGGCTTTCATCTCAAGATTCAACTTTTTAACAACCCAATAAGCTTGATGCTCAAGCTCAATAGTAAATGACATGCTTTCTCATAGATCAAACGATATGGGGAAGTACTAATATGCATCTTATAAGCTATTTGGTATGCCCATAATGCATCATCTAATTTCTCGCCCTAATTTTTTTGTTGTCCATTAACCGTCATCTTCCCTATTTACTTAATCTCCCGATTGGAGACCTCAACTTTTCCACTCATTTGTGGATGATATGCAGTGACCACCTTATGCCTAACACCATATTTAGCTAAAAGATTCTTGAACCAAGTGATAATAAAGTTTATACCTCTATTACTGATTATAGCTCTTGGAGTGCCAAACCTAGAAAATATTTGCTTCTTCACTAACTTCAGCACTAATCTAGCATCATTAGAAGGACAATCTGCAGCTTCCACCCATTTAGATACATAATTAACTGCCACTATGATGTATAAATTACCATTTGATGGTGGAAATGGTCCCATAAAATCAATACCCCAAACATCGAATACTTCTATTTCTAGGATGTTTTTAGGGGCATCTCATGATGCCTTAAAATCGTTCCCAGCCTTTGGAATTGATCACAACTCTTTACAAAAGCTACTGCATATCTAAACAATGTTGTCCAAAAGAAGTCGAAATACAATACTTTTCTTGCAGTTGTTTCACCCCCATGATGGCCACCATAAGGGGATGAATGATATTTTTATAGCATTTATGCAAATTGAACTTCTAAAACACATCTTCATATAATTCCATCCGGACTCTGCTTAAAAAGATTAGGCTCGTCCTATATAAAAGCTAGAGAATCATAAAGCAGTTTTTGCTTCTGTTGAATTGTACTATCAGAAGGATAAAAGCTACTTGCCAACAAATTTACAATGTCTGCATACCAAGGAACTTCACACTCCTTTATAGACAATAATTTTTCATCTGAAAACTCTTCCCGAATGCAAGAGTGTCATCAAAAACATGATCATGAGTTTCTAAACTTGACAAATGGTCCGCAACTTGATTTTCTGCTCCTTTACAATCACAAACCTCTAAGTCAAACTCTTGCAATAGCAAAATCCATCGGATTAATCTAGGCTTTGCATCCTTTTTATTGAAGATATATTTGATGGTCGCATGGTCAATGTGAACAATAACCTTGGTGCCCATAAAATACACTCTAAATTTATCAAATGCATACACCACCGCCAATATCTCCTTTTCAGTGACTGTATAATTAATTTGGGCATCGTTCAAGACTTTACTAGCATAGTAAATAAAGCGAAATACCCTATCTTTTATTTGCCCTAAAACAGCTTCTACAGCCATGTCGCTAGCATTGCACATCAATTCAAATGGCAACTCTCAATCTGGAGAGATCAGAATAGGATCTACGATTAGCTTTTTTTTCAACTTCTCAAATGCTTCTTTACAATCTGCCTCGAAATCAAACTTGGCCTCTTTTTCTAAAAGTTTGCACATCGGGCTTGAAATCTTTGAGAAATCCTGAATAAAATACCTATAGAAACCTGTATGCCCCAAAAAGCTTTGCACTCCTCTCACTATGACTAGATGTGCCAATTTTTCAATCACTTCAATTTTTACCCGATCTACCTCAAGTCCTCTGCATGACACTTTGTGGCCGAGGACGATTCCTGCCTTTACCAAAAATTTGTGCTTCTCCCAGTTCAGCACCAAATTTGTTTTTTCACATCAAGCTAGGACTCGATCTAAATTTTGCAAGCATTTGTCAAAAAAATCACCGTAAATAAAGAAATCATCCATGAACACCTCAACAAATTCTTCCACCATGTCGTAGAAGATTGCCATCATATATCTCTGAAATATTGCAGGCGCATTACAGAGGCCAAAGGGCATACGTCTGAAGGCATAGATACCATATGGGCAAGTAAAAGTCATCTTTTTTTATCCTCAAGAGTAATAGTGATTTGATTATAGTCTGAGTAACCATCAAGAAAACAATAATACTCCTACCCTGCCAACCTATCTAACATCTAATCAATAAAAAGAATACGATAGTGATCCTTCCTTGTAGCTTAATTTAGCATCTAATAGTTGATACAGATTCTCCATATAGTCACCATACAAATGGGGATTCGCTCATTTTCTTTATTAGTAACCACTGTCATCCCACCTTTCTTTGGGATATAATGTATTGGGCTCACCCAGTTGCTATCTAAAATTGGATACATAATCACATTGTCGATCCACTTAATGACCTCTTTCCATACAACGTCTTTTATCACTGGATTCAACCTGCGTTGTTGCTACACTCTTGGCTTAAAACCTTCCTCCATATGTATTTTGTACATGCAAAAAGCTAGATTTATTCCTATAATGTCAGACATTTACCAACTAATTGCCTTCTTCCTTCTTTTCAACACTGTTATTTCTTTTTGTACCTGTATATCAGATAATCCTACAGATAAAATAACAGGCAAAGTATCATTATCACTAAGGTAAACATATTCTAGTGAGGAGGAAGAACCTTAATCTCTAATTTTGGAGTTTTATTAATTGAAGCTTTGGGGGATGGACCAATTGGCCTATTCAATGGCTTAAAAGGAAATTTTCTTGTTTCAATGAGCGCCGAATTAATGATTTGGACTAATGCCAATGCTTTCACATCTACATAAAGATCACGACCTACCAAAGCTTGGTCTAAGGGATCATCTGACAATAGTAGCCTCTGATTTAACTCAAGATTGATAATAGATATAGCAGATAACTTCTCATATATAGTTGGCAATTTTAGCACTTTATACACATCAAAAACCTCTACTTTATCATGTGCTCTCATTGTCATTTTTCCTTTCTCTACATCTATTAATGATTGTCCTATTTCTAAGAAAGGTCATCCTAAAATAAATGGAACAACAAGATCAACTTTAAAGTCAAGAATTACAAAATCCACCAGAAAGATTAAGGACCTTACTTGCACCAAGACATCTTCGATAATACCATTTGTCCTAGCAAGGTACCTGTCTGCTAACTGCAAAACAATATGAGTAGGTTTGGGACTCCCAAGACCCATCTTTTGATACCACGATGTGGGCATAAGATTTATGCTAGGCCCCAAATCACATAATCCACGAGCACTAATGGTCTGTCTGATGGTAATCTGCAAAGTGAAACTACCTGGATCCTTTAGCTTCATGGGTAATTTATTTTGAATCTTGGATGTGCACTCCTCAGTAAGTGCACCTATAGCATACTCGGTCAACCGATTCTTATTTTTAACTATATCCTTCAAGTATTTTACATATTTGGAACACTCTGTAGAATGTCGAAAAGAGGAAAATTTACTTGAACCTTCTTTAGAAGATCTAAGAACTTCTTATAACTCATTTCCTCTTAATGCTTCCTTACCCTTTGAGGAAAGGGAAAAGAGAGAATCTTCTTCTCCACATGAATTTCATCACTTGCCACTTTTTCCTTGATTTTTTTCTCTGCATTATCTTTAGAACCATCACCAGTGATTGTGGGACTCACCTACTCCTAAACTATCTCTTTAGTTTGTAGCCCACTCTTTGTTGAAACTGCATTCACCTGCTTAGGATTCTTATCTGTATCGCTAGGTAATTCTCCTTAAGGTCTTGTATTCTATGCTTCTACAATTTGACCCAGTTTCAAATCTTGATTTTTCATAATTAATTGTTGACTCTTTAACTCCACTGCAAACTGTGCCAGTTGAGTCTTATATTTTGGCTGCAAATAGTGTTTGTTGAGCCATAAACTGCTTCATTAACTCCTCGATATTGCTAGCTTGAGTAGTAGCCTGATTGATCTGTGTCAGCTATTTATTTGGTTGCACTGGTCCTTTGTACTGATTTGTATTTTGTGCTTGATTTCCACCCCATGATAAGTTAGGATGGTTCCTCTAATTGGGATTATATATGTCCCAAAATTTTGTTAACCCTGACGATTTGCATTTTCCACATAGTTGACTAAATTTGGATCAACAGAACATGCATTCGTTGTGTGCTCACTACTTCCGCAAACCTCACACCAAGAATTGTCTGTTGGACTATATTTGTTGTGGCTGTTGTTTGTGTAACATCTAATTTTATGTTATTAAGCTAAGTAATCATATAATTCTGCATTGCTGCAATCTGTGCTTGTAATGCAGTGAACTGATCTACCTCTAATACCCCTGCAACCTTCCTAGGATTACTCTTTAAATCAGCATGCCAGTCAGGATTCCCTTATGAAATTCGATTCAATAGTATGTACAATTCTTCATAAGTCTTTTCAAGAGTCTATCCATCTGCTACTGAATCCAAGAGAATTTTTGTATTTGGCTCTAATATCTTAATGAAAGTATGAACAAGAACATTATTGGACTGATGATGGTGAGGGAAATTTCTGAGAATACCCTTAAATCTCTCCCAAGCTTAGTATAGATTCTCTCCTTCTTTTTGTCTGAAACTCAAGATCTCACTCCTCAAGCATTCAGTCTTCCCAGATGGAAAGAATCATATAAGAAACTTCTGATCTAGATCTTCCCATAAAGTGATGAAGAGTGGTGGTTCAGCATGTAACCACCTTTTTTCTTCTACCATTAGAGAGAAGGGTAAGAGTTTCAACCTTATAGAACTCACCCCTTCAGGAATGTAAGTATCGCTTATTTCCAGGAATGTCTTTATGTACTGCTATGGATCTTTGTGTGAAAGGCCATGAAATTGCCCCATTGAATTCAACAATTGCACCATATTCTACTTCAATTCAAATCAACCTCCTGGTTCGGGCTTAAGAATACTGCTCGTCACATGGTTCGTGAGTGGGATTGCCACTTCATGAATAGGTCTAGCAATTGGTTGCACAGGAATAACTGGAATAACTGGAGTTGGGACATTTCCAGCATTTGGATCGACTGGTTTATTTCTTTATTCAGCCATTCTTCATCTTTATTGAAAGATCTGTTCTAGTTCTGCAAAAGGCTCTACCAATCCATTATCTCCCGCCAGTCCTTTATTTTGCTAAACCTGTAAAAATTCAGCCGCTAAGATCAAGTTGTTAACACTTAATATCAAAAACCAAAAATTTAGAAATTTACTAATTATATTAGTCCCCGGCAACGGTGCCAAAAACATATTGCGGCACAGACGCACACGCAAGTGCACGTGATCATATAAGTAATATAGTGATTTAGACAATCAGATATCATTCCCACGAGGACTAAGTAACTAGAAATTTAACCAACTTTTAGTTTTAGACAATGAGTAGTAAGTGTTGTAAAGTATCAAGATGGTTTTGAAATTAAGAATAAAAATGTAAATTATTAAATAAAAATAGTAATTAGTGACTAGAGCAAAGCAAGAAACGGTTGTAAACAGTAATGATGAGAATTCCAGGGTTGAGGCTTTTCGAACATTATTACTAATCTTTATTCTTATAGAAGCCTAATTGGTTATCGGGTTGTTAATTTGCAAGGTTTATGCTATGATCGTGGTCTCCCGACCTCAAATCTTCTATCTATTGAATATTCTAGCTACAACTTACGCAGAGATACAACTATTCTTCCAGACTCATAAATTTATCTTCTTACAATTGAACCAAACAAGGCTTCTAGGTATATCCCTATCCTAGATGCTAATTCAAACCCCTTAGTCCATAAAAAGGGTAAGAACCTTGCTCCTTAATTTCTTTGTTCTATCCTACGATTCTCCTACCAGATTCACATAGAAATATAAATTTATTCTAATGGTGGCCACTCGTCAAAATAGTAAGCTTGAGAAATTAAGAACAACCCCAGAACTCAACCCCAGAACAAGGGTATTTAGCCACTCATGTTTGAATTCAACATCCAAAATAAGTAATTAATTATACAAAGAATAAATCTTGAAGTAAAGAAGTTGAAAAGAATGTCTAAGAACCCTAAAAGAGAGAACTTTGTGCTTTTTCGTTGCTCCTATATTTGCCAAAAGTCCCACAAATTATCCTTGATTTTTCCTTTTATAGCTGGGACAAAATACTAAAAATCTTTCCAATTTTACCAGACGGTGCATCGCGCCACGCCATCCAATGCCATTTCCTATCAAAATTGGGGCAATTGCGGAATTCTACTATTCAGTGAACTTGTGAAATACACACTCACCGTGATGCACCACTATCGCGGTGAGCCACTGGATTGAAAATTATGAAATATCCTTCCTCTATAACCTGCTAAACTTCCAGGTCGCACAAATTTGTAATTGGTCCTACACCACAACGCGGTGAAATCGCGAACCTTTACTGGAAAGTGATAATTGTGACTTCCTTCTTTCCCACAATGCGCCATAATCGCAAACCAACATCGGATTTTGCCAAATGGGAATTTAAGCCTCTCTGCAACACTTCACTATCACGTTCCTCTACTGGAATTTGACAAACACCATTTTTGGTGGTCGGCGCGACGCAGAGAATCTATAAATAAGAATTTCTAACTTCCAGCTTGCCTATTTTAGCCCATATTTCAATAATTTTATTCCTTCAATCATTCCATATCATCACTGTATCCAATTGCATCTAATTTTTTAAGATTTTAGCCCATATTTCAATACTTTTATTCCTTTAATCATTCTATATCATCACTGTATCCAATTGCGTCCAATTCTTTAAAATTTTAGCCTGAAAGCACTAATCATATTCATTAGGCACGTAACAAAATTAAAGCTGAAATATACTCAAGAATTTACATCAAAGTTCTTTAAAAAAGCCTAAATATAGGTGCATAATGGTTCTTTGAACATATAAATATGCCCAAGATCATGTACCTTGACTTAGGCAAAACACCTAAGTTGAGGGTGGTTATTGTCTAGATGTTAGCCGTCTAACGAAAAGTTGGTCTAGAGCTTAGTTTAAAGCATTTTGCCCTGGTCTATTAAACATATTATGCACCTTGACTTACTGCATCAGCATAAGTTGCGGGTGGCTAATGCTTGTATAAAAATAAGGAAAAAAGGGGTGTTATAGTAAAGTGTGAATGAATAATAGAATGGCAAGTGAGCTAGTAAAGCAGTGGCCTTGGTGAGTAGAATTCAAGGGCAAAGAGAGTTAAGTCCTAATGTCGAGTCACTTTTCTTAAAATCCTTCCTTACCTAGCCCGAAGCCTCATTACAAGCCTAGAAAAGACTTGTTTGATCTTGGTAAATCAACTATAAGGGAGCGTTATATGATAAGGGCAAGCCTATGGGTTTATAGACTATGTTTGTAACTTCTTTGATGAGTATGAGAGTTTTGATTTTTATCCACAAACTATAATGAGTGGTAGATTATTGACTGTGAGGGCAACTTGAGTTACACTTAATTGCTGATTTTTGTGGGATATGATATCCATATTTATGTGTGTGCTAAATTATAATTAATCCCAGTTGTAGATCCTGATGTGTTGATCCTATATGAGTGAGATGACAAGTGAATGGTTGTATGTAATCTGCTTCAATAGTCGATTGCCTGTCATTGTGTTATTCATGTATGCAATTTGGTGTTGAGTTACTTGAGGACAAGCAATCGTCTTAAGTGAAGGGTGTTGATATTTTGGTTTTTTATCGAACATTTTACATCTTTTTCAAGAGATAATTGTATGTTTTCAAGCAACTACTATTGTATTTAATACTGGATTTTAGGTTTTTAGGTTAAGGAGTTAGCTGGAAAAGAAACTTGGAAAAATAGCAAAAATGGGCCACTGACGGTCAAACTGGTGGACCGTCATCCATGCGATAGACCGCCAGAGTGGCCGTCAGAGATAAACTGAAGGACAAAAAATACATCACCTCTGTGATGGTCCAAGTGGCAGACCGTCAACCATCTAACGGACCGCCAACTTAGCCGTCAGGACAAAACAGAACAGGGCTTCTTGGAGAATTAAGTGACGACAAGGGCGATGGGCCGTCGTACCAGTGATGGACCACCGACTTAACCATCAACCCTTATCCAAATCATGACATTTTAGGAATCTCAACGATGTTCCATTCGATGGACCGTTAGTTTACCGATGGGTCGTCAATGTGATCGTCAACTTGGACACGGCTTTTTATGAGTTTAAATTTTAGATATTCTGTACCTAGGAACATATAAATAGGCAGTTTAGGTTTTATTTAGGTATCTTTTATCATTTTTTCAACTTTGAACATTATTGTATATAGTATTCTCTGAGATTCAAGCTAGAATTATAGATCTAAATATTTGATGCTTATTCTCTTTTGAAGATTCAAGAACAAATCTTGTGACTTTTATAAGTAATTTTTGAATTTATTTATGAGAAACATAATGACTTTGTCTTCTTCTTCTATAGAGATGTGTGGCTAAGCTCCCATAACTAGGGTTATGGGAGCCTTGATGTGAAAAGTTGATTGGGGTTGTGAAAATATTTGATTTCCATGGTTAACTAAAGTTGTATAAACCCTTCTTTACAATAATGACCTTTCTTGGTTGCAAACTTGAAGGGTGGGCCCAAGAACATCACTTGTTCGAATAGAAAGATGTTTGTTGGGAAAAGAAGAGGTTTACATGGGATCTAAGGGCTTTAGCCTTTGGGTTAAGGGGTGATGCCTTAACGTGATCAACCCACATAAGAGAATAATAGAATAAATCAATGTATTCTTTAAGTTTGGGAGAATTGAAGGATAATCTACTCATTTAGGTTGAGAAGCAAGTGCGTAAATTATAGGATTCAATAACTCTTGCAATTGAAGTGATTAATTGGAAACTCAAAATAATTCACAACCCTAATTGCTTGAACATCTTGGTATCCGTAGCTCTAGTTTATCTACTCTCATTGAATTACTATTTGCAATAAGAATCATTGACTAGAATATTTTCTATTATGCATAGTGAAATACAATTTATAAATCAAAACCCCCCTTTAATTTGGAACCTTCGATCAATAGTCTAGTAACAACCACAATACTTAGTAAACACAGTATTCCTTATGGGATTCGACCCCAACCTAGTTGGGTTATATATTTGAGAACGACCGCTTACTTTCTCGTAAGATATGTGTAATTTGGGCATATCAGTAAGGAGAGGAGTTAAAATGATAAACGAGATGTTTAGATAGAGTGGACAGGTTGATGCTGCTAAGACTGATGACACCACAGGTGGAGGTGTGCAGATAATTCCACATACTTTAAATACAGTGGGTATACCTAGTGCCCCTCTTCTAGCTATGTCTATACCACCTTGAGCTACCTCTGTGAGAACTATGTCGGCTGGTCTGATAGTGATCTCACAAGCCATATGGGATGAGGTGGTGAAGAAATTGTCCATGTTAGAGGCTAAAGTCTGGAACATAGAAAGAAGTGTGAAGCCTTAGATTGAAATTAAGTTGGAGAAAAAAGACATATGGGTGAAGGAAAGATTGTATCTCTTCGAACAGCCGATGACTCAATAGTTGGGAAGTGGCAAGACCTCGAATATTATGGAGGTAAAAGCTTACGTGGCTGAGATCAAGAAAATGGTGGACGAGCTGTATGACAGACCTTTCATCCCTGCACCTGTGGTTATAGAGGTTGATCCCAACATAGAGGTTGAAAATATCTGGGTTATTCCAAAACTAGAGGAGAAATAAAGAAGAAAAAGCGCCAGAGTGAAGAAAAATTTGCCCTAAAGAAGGAAAAGAAGGATAGTATAAAGAGTAAGATAGACCGACAGGTGAGGATCTAAGAGATGCATACTAGAGCTGGTATCTCGACATCAAAAATTGATGATATTGGTGCGGGTGATGATGCAGCCCTAACTAGTGATGTACCATTGAGCGCACTGGACACAACCGGTGCCACTACTGTGGAGGCAGTCCCGGTAGCTATGGGACTTCTGTTGATGATGGTGAGACCCGAGTTGAGGTCCAATGTGATGATGCTATATGATTTAGTGCATTGAATGCTCGATCTCTTGTATTTCATTGTTAAATACACTGGGGATAGTGCAAAGGCTTTAAGTTAGGGGTGGGTGGGTGCCAAGTTCGCCACGGGCTATACTTGCCATGTTTAGAAGCCTATGGCCATAGTCTGGATTTTGAACAATTAAGAACTGGCACGTTTTTGTTTCTATTTTTGTTGTGTGCTGGAAGAACTGAAAATAGGAGGAAAATTTGTACTTATGGCAGTAGCTATGATTTTGAATACTATGCTGAAATTATTTGATTTTGAAATAATTGTGCTGAAAAATTGATACCCCTCCTAAATTTTTGTACTAACTGTGTGATGTATGTATTTGTGTGAGATGATTAGGAATCAAATAACGGCATTAGGATTAGGAATATAACAACTAGAATTGTATAACTGGATAAGTAGTACCTAGCAGTATAACCCTATGTTAGTGTGTGTGAGGTGCTACTTAGTTCCCGGTGAGTCTGAATCTAGAACTTGCCCGATTAATCTTACCTAGGTTGCAGGATAGCTGAGTAGGAGATGACCATAGGCCATTTTTACTGTGAGTCCACTCGAGCCTAAATTCCTAACCAAATGAATTATGAATCCCTTGATATAAAACTTTGAGCCTTAATTGACCCATTTCTTGATTACACCGATTTCACCTTCCCGTTCACTTACAATGAACCTGTATTAGCCTCGATCCTCCTTGGACACTATGCATCTCAACTCAAGAAAATTGCCTAAGTTGAGGGTGGCTAGCATAGGTGTGCGTAGGAAAAATGAGTATGGATAAAGACGTGTAGAATAAAAAAAAGACAGGTGTGGTAAAAAGAAAAAAAAAGAAAAATAAAAGAAAAAAAAAGTGAGAAAACAAAACCACACCTAGTCTAGTTTGAACGTGCTTTAAATAGAAAAAAAGGAGACATAAGGACGAAAATAAAATAAATAAAAAGTGGAAAAAATGGACCCCAGATAAAGCGTAGTGTTAAGGAGGCGTAGTCATTGAAAAAATCCCAAAAAGATACCATACCAGCCCCAAACATGCATTACAAGCCAAATAAAATCCTTTAGTGATCCTAACCCGACTATCCAAAAACTTAGGAAGAGAGTATATGGGCAAACCAATTGTATCCTGTATACATCGATCGGTACTTCTTTGTGAGCGAGAGAGTCTTTGGTAATATCCCTGAATAATTTGATTCATCTAAATTGAGTGAATGGGATTTCTTTGATTGTGAGCGGACATGGGGTATATTGTTAGGCTGCTAGACTGTTCGGCGAATGTGATTTCTATATTCCTAGTTGTCTGTTACTAATATAATGCCATTATCGGATTCCTTTTTTTCATTCAATGTACCAAATTGATATACATAGTTTGGATCTTGAAAAGTAAAACTAGAAGAAGGGTAAAAATGTTGAAAACTGAATTGAAAAGTCTCTTCTATAGGTATATTAGGATCTTCCTGTTTAAGCATCGTTGCTGTGGGTAGTAGTTTTGGTTTATGTTCTTCTTGAGGACCAATAAATTCTAAGTTGAGGGTGCTAATGTGCCATGGAAACAAGACACTTTTGATGCATAAAACGAAGAATCTATGCTTGTACTTAGGTTATTTAAGTAGATATGAAGTGCTTTTGTGATTGTTATAGGTGAAATAGGTCAATAATAGTGTTGGGATGAAATTTGAAGAAAAAGACTGGAAGAAGACAAAGTTGCAGATGATACGAGTTACCTTACGAGTCATTAACACATCATATGGCTCATAGGTTGACTCATAAGCACAACAGAAACCAAAGCCAAGTAGAAAAGCTAAGTGAAGGAAAGATACGACTAAAGCATATGAGTCGTAAGATGAGTATACGGGTCGTGTCAAGAAACCATAAAGAGAACAGAACCACAGACTCACATTAGAGTTTAATTCATAGAAGAACATGAGTCAGAAGTTTGAGTACAACTTATATGGGTAAATCACAAGCATACCAAGGTTCAGAGATAAAAGGAAGAAGTCTCAAGTGGTAACAAGTGAAGGCCACGAGTCGTATGGTCAAAATATGACCCCGTGAGCATGAGTCGTAAAGATAAAAAAAAACTGGAGCCCTAAAATATCAGACACTATAGAACATACAAAAGGCACAATACGACTCATAAGAAGACCTTACAAGTGGACGAACAAGTCGTACCTTGTGCATACTTACTTTTCCTTTTCCTTTTTAATTAGGATTTTGGGTTATTTTGAGATACTATAAATACCCTAGGGTTTATATTTTATTAGGTGAAACTCTTAGACATTCTATTATGCATTCTTACATACTTTTACCATACTTTACATTATTCTTGAGATTTTGGGTTATTATTCAATTGAAGACTTTGGATTTTATTCTTCTTATTCTTGTGCAATTACTTACATGAATTCTTTAATGATCATCATGGATTATTGCATGAACATGAGGCGCTAATCTCCTTGACTAGGGTTGTGGAAACTCTGACGAATTAGCTACGTAATGAAAGTGGGAGATTTATCTATTCTAATGTAAATGCGTGTATCCTAATCTTCTTCACATTAATTAACCTCAAAGCTACTGCAGAAGCTTGAGAAGTGCCTGTATTCGACAACGTCCGCACAAGGGAGTTTGAGATTAGAAAAAGAGGAGTAAGACAGTAATTTGAGATTTTCCATCTTATTATTCCATCATTTCATGTAATCCACTTGAGACTCAAAAGGTGAAAGTTAAACTGAAGCCATAGAAAAGAAGCAATAAGGTGACACCCTAAGACTCACAAGGTAAAGGGTGAGATTTATCAACATATTCACAAGATGGTTAATAATATATATCTTGTTGACTTTACATGCAGAGTAGCAGAATAGGTGAATTGAACATGAGAAATTTACGGAGTTGAGAAGCCATGGGAAACACAAACCTAGTGTTCGTCTTAAATTGTTTACAAACTCAAAGCATTCAAGTCTTACTACTGACTATTGAATTCAAATCCCCCATTTACTTTTCCACATTGCTCAATGGATTTCAGCAAGTTAAGTAACTGTTCAATGTTTTCCCTGTGGGATCGACCCCAACCTAGTTGAGTTACTATATTTAGCATCGACCTGACACAACCTGACCCCAGGCCTTGTCGTAATGGATATCCCAAGTCTAATTAGGACTAGGGACCGCCCCTGGTTACCCAACCCAACCACCTATATCCAACCTTAGAAGGGCTGAATTTCAAACATATAGCATTATTATTCTCATTAAGACTCTGGGATAGTGTCACAACCATAACCGACCCAACCGATTCCAGCTATACCTAACCAACCTCCCAACCGTACCAAACCCAAACCATAGACCATAAACCAAAGAGAGTACCAAAACATAATTTGAAACTCAATCCCAAAATATAATATGATGGAACAACCAATAATATCGTCTAATAATGTCAGCCCACCGGCTTATTCTAATGCAAAGTATGACACCAATACCGATCCCTCTTATACCAACCCCCAGAAGTACGACAAAACCTCTATCCAAAAAGAGTAAACACATCGGCTGGGACATGCCCCCAACCATGGCCAAAACTAATATCCAAAATAAAAGAAAAGTGTCTAAAAAATACATAACATAAAATGATTCCTTTCGAAAGGATGGAAGCTCACCACCTCAGTCCAAATGCTGATATCAAATTTGTGTGCTAAACAGGAAGAGTAGAATGGCCGGTTCCTACATAGCATGGGTATATAGCCGCCAGTAGACAGGATTGGCGAATGATCCCTAGCATGAATCTCAGGATAAGGATAAAATAATGCTAGTCATAAAAAAAAAAAAGCAAAACCATCCATAAGGCATACAACCATACATATATAAAAGCTAGGAAAAAGGACCTGGTTTAGAATGCACTTAAAACCTTTACCCGCGCTGTGTAGCTTGGCCGTCCTAACCACCCACGAGTGTATGGGTTCAGCTCCCCCTACTGAAAGGGCCCTAGTGTGTGTAACCATATAACTAGGGAATATCCCATGTGATAACTAGTACATCCCTTAATATAAAATGTGACACACGCACATGGTCATCAAGACCCATCATATCGACAAATATAAGTTTTTGATTTTAGTCCCCCCAGGACCGCCACCTTCCATGGCTTAGCTACACACCCTGCCATTAATGCCTAATTAAAACCATGTCCAAACAATCCATTTACCATTTATTAACCAAGTCCAATATTAATGGTATCATTTTACCACCTCTTACTTGCAAGTAATATCCATAGCCAAACCATTTAGGTTAAGGGAATCTTAGGTGCCCTTCCAATTACCATATTAAATCAACTTGGGAGACTTCCATGTTATCCACAAGCATAAACATTTAGCCTTTAGCCTTTCCAAACCATTTAAACCGTGCATAAATCATTTGTCCAGTTTAAAACATGCAAGAGTTCCATTAAAAGAAGTCAATTCAATGAACATATCTTAATAAGCATTTTATCAAACACCTTGGGGGCATAATATAACCAAATCCAATTCCAAATACCATTAAACAATTATCATGCAATACCATTGTCCAAAACCACCCTTAATGCATATAAAAGAATAATTAAAATCATAGGAAACCATAACCAAGCATTCAATATCAAAAACCTCAATAATAGTTGAAAAACCATAATCATGAAATAGTAAAACCATGAAATCAATCATACAAACCATGCCTTTAGTGGAAATTACAATGAGGTAAGAGAATCATTCCTTGTATTGAAGAATAGATAGAAAAAAATTACCAAATCAAGCCCCAAAGTAATCCCTCAGTTAAAACCCTAGTTTTCTTGTCCCAAAAGCTCTTGAGAGAATTATTGGATGTTTAGGAATAGTTTATAAGTATTAATGAATAGAATAATAGGGTAAATAACATCCTAAGTGTATTAGAAGTTGTGGGTATTAATTAGGGTAAGTAGGGAAATATCCAAAATGCCCTCACTTAAATACCTTAAAAACCCAGCACAGGGATATGACTGGCCCATATGAGTCGTACCCTCCTATACAATCGGTATCCACCACTCATATTAAAGTCTTAACCCTTGGATCAAACACTGTCCGGTATACGACTCATCTAACCATAGCGTAACCACAGTATACAATTCGTACTCACAAACCGTATCCCTGGCAGAATGAAAATACTAAGAGGATCAAACACTGTCCACCATACGAATTCCTGATACAACTTGTACCAAGCCCTATGACTCATACCCCTAAGTCGTAACCATTATAGTGACCAAAATCATGCCACCAACTAACACTGGTCAGAATACAACAGGACCATACCACTCTTACCCCAGCGTAGCTCGTACCCTTGAGTCGTATTGGGTCTGGAGAACAGATTTCCAAGAAATTTTCTAAGGGTCAAAACTTAGGATGTTTCAGTCTCCCCCACTAGGAACATTCATCCCCAAATAAAGAAAAAGGTATGGGTAACCACAAATAGTGTCATTTGCATTATCAAACATCCTTTTAACAAAGTTTGAAAACAAAGAGGCAAAGATGTTAATCTTTCCTTTAACAAACTCAAAATATATAGATGTGTTCAAGACACATACCTTCCGCACGAATCCAAGGAGTAGAAAACAAATCCATATACTTGGACTTTATGTTCTCTTTCACTTCCCAAGTAGCTTCTTCCATCTTATGGTTCTACCATAGAACCTTAACCAAAGCCACATCCTTATTCCGCAACCGACGAACTTGCCTATCTAATATCTCAACCAAAACCTCTTCATAAGATAGAGAATCCAAACTACCCAATCTTTCCAATAGAACAATTGAAGAAGGATCACCAAGATACTTCATCAATATATAAACATGAAAGACCAGATGAACCAATCTAAAGCTAGATGGCAACTCCAACTCATAAGAAATTTTGCCAACTCTTTGCAAAATCACATAAGGACCAATGAACCGAGGACTGAATTTTCTCTTTTTCCCAAACCTCACCACTCCCTTCATAGAAGATACCTTGACGAATACCCTATCCCCGACCTCAAACTCTAAGTCTCTGCGCCTAACATCCGCATAGGACTTTTGGCGACTTTGGGGAACTTTAAGTCTATCTCAAATCACTTCACCTTCTTCATAGCTTGATAGACCAAATCAGGACCAAATATATCCGCCTCACCAAGCTTAAACTATCCAATAGGATATATACATCTCCTACCATAAAATGCCTTAAAAGGAGCCATACCGATATGAGAATGATAGATATTATTGAAAGAAAACTCTACCAAAGGTAGATGCTCAACCCAATTTCCACTATAGTCAATCAAATATTATCAAAGAATATCTTTCAATGTCTAAATAGTCCTATTTGCTTGCCCATCTAACTGTGGATAAAAAGCAGTACTCATACTAATCTTAGTCCTCAACCCTTTCTAGAAAAACCACAAGAAGTGATATGTAAACTGTGTACCATGATCAGAAATAATCAAGACAGGTACCCTATGCAGCTTCATAATCTCCTGAAGATACAATCGCACATAATCCTCCACAGAAAAGGTAGTCTGCACTAGCAAAAAATATGCAGACTTGGTCATCCTATCCATGATGACCCAAATCAAATCACACTAATTTTAAGACCGAGGAAGACCAATAATGAATTACATATTGATCACTTCCCACTTCTATTTAGGCAAATAAATTTCTTGATACAACTTTTCTGGCCTTATGTGCTTAACCTTAACCTATTGACACGTTATGCACTTGGACACATAATCAGCCATATCCCTCTTTATACCATTCCACCAGTAGATCTTCTTGAAATCATGATACATCTTAGTGGGTCAAGATGATTAACATAGCGTGACTCATGTGCCTAAGCCAAACTTCCTATGTATAACCTGCTAAGAGCATCAGCAACCATATTAGCCTTACTTGGGTGGTAGTGAAGACTAATATCATAATCCTTAAGAAGATCAAGCCACCTTCTCTGCCTGAGATTAAGCTCTTTTTGAGTAAACACGTACTGAAGACTCTTCTGATCAGAAAAAATATCCACGTGAACACTATACAAATAATGTTGCCATATTTTCAAAGTAAACATAACTGCCAACAACTCCAAATCATGAGCAAGATAATTCCTCTCATGTACCTTCAACTGCCTGGAAGCATAGACAACTACCTTTTTATGTTGCATCAAAACACAGCCAAATTGCCATACCCCAAACTTTCTTTTAGTCATATCCAGTCTCCAAAAAAGTTAGTAATGACTTCTTAAATGATTAAAGTATAATCAGATAGAATTTCACCAATTTTGACTTTTTATCATATGGAAAATTAAATTAGCTTTTCAACAATATCAACTTTTTAAAAATCTAGTATCGGAGTAAAAAGTTATGGAAGTTTTAGAGAGAACTATCAGAACTACCCAGAAGAGATGGTCAGGCCGGTAGACCGTCGATGTAATACAGCGAACTTTCCTAAGCTAGAAAACAAACCGTTGTTCGTATATGTGAAAACCCTAATTTTGTAAGCCATATTTGGGCACCTAAATTACAAATATTACCCTAGTTATAAGAGAGCTTATGATGTGTTAAGTGTGGTTATATGAGTCACTTAAGGTAGTACAAGCTAAGAGTTTCAAAATCCATACAGTTTTAGTGTTTAAATTCGCAAGGGTCATCTTTGAATGAGCATAACTTGATAAATATATGGTCTTTCTGCATATTTCTACCCACAAAATTATAGAAAATTAAATTAGCTTTCCAACAATACCAATTTCACCAAAATCCGACACCCGATCTAGGAGGTATGGCTTTGCGAAGTAGAGTGCGTCACCTAACCAATCGCACATGGCCGCTGGAAAGCATATACGATAGCATGTGTGGCGCCTATATAAATATATACGATATCATATACGGTACCTATTTAAATATAGGCGATATCATATGCGGTGCCTATGTAAATATATGCGATATCATATGCGGCGCATATCTTATGGTTTCAAGTGATATAAACACTCTGTTTTTGGGTTATTTTGAGGGTAATTAAGTCTTTTGGCACTCCTTACACACCCCTAAACTTAACCTTATGAATTTAATAGATTCTAAACACATCATAACCCTATTATCAATCTAAGTTCATTATCCAAGAGCACTAAAAGAGAAAAACAACTAGGGTTACACAATCAACACTGAGGGTCCAATATTTCAACGAATTCATTACCATAAAGGTATGTGGGGTTATGAACAAGAACACCCTTTCGTTCTTGTGTCCAAAGTTTGCATTATTTTACAACGATACATGATTTTTATATGTTTTATCATGAATTTGAAGTGATAAATCCTATCCTATGTTGTTGTTCAAGATACTATGATTATTTTGAATGTTTAGAAAATAAACTCCATGAGTTTGAGATTATTTTTATGATTAAAGGATGAAATTTTTTAGATTTCCGTATAAATTATGCATGCTTGTGATATAAAGCATGAATGTCGAAATGTTTTGATTAAGTATCGCTATAAGGGTCATTAACCCACATTGAGATTGTTGTTTTGAGAATTTATGTGCTACATGCACCCATGTTTAGACTATTTTTGATGAAGTATAGAAAGATTTGACCTTTTGGTCACAACAGAGTTAAAATCCACATTATGAAACGAGTTACGGATTTTATCATTTATTTAACTTAAGAAATATGAGATTACCCTTAAAGTGGATTTTTCTTGAGATTTTTAGCATAGTATTGGGAGTAGTATTTAGCACAGAGTTGGGTATGTTACAACGGTTTCATACCCTAAAACTACGTGCTACCATAGGTTGAGACATTGACTTCCACTATATGTGGAAAATTGAGATTGTGATCACTGAGCTAAGATTGTTCTACACCGATGGCAAAGGTAGGACAGCCCTAACCTTATGGAGGCAAGTCGTAGTACATCATGGGTGCTCACATGGTGTACATGTCGGTTAGAAGAACCTCCCAAAGAGTCATCCCTCATTTTTAGATTGATTTTACTGATTTAAAAAAGATTTGAAATGCAGATTTATGATGTATACAATATTACAGATTTTACTAAGATTGCTTGATGAGAGAATAAGAAAAGAATCTTGATATTTGGATTAAGTAAAATGGCTCATGATATCCAGATTGGCATGTTTTATCATTCATTGTGTATGATTTTAGATTTTAGATTTCTTTCAAGTTTTATGAGTCATTTACAAATGTCCTGCATAATTTGGAAAGAAAATTTATGGCATGATCATTAAATATATATATATATATATATATATATATATGCATATAAATATGTTTATTTCATGCACCCCCATGTACTTGGTACATATTCCATGGTACTGACCCACATGTTCGCGTGTGGGCTACATTTTCCCTATAATGTAGGTTCAGGTGCTTATTCCCAGGTTTGACCGTGATTATCCAAGCACGTTGATCTACATCCTCTGCAGTGGTGAGTTCTCTTGGTCTGAGGACTAGTTATTCAGATTTCCTCATTTACTTTGAGTCATTCAGTTTATTTCCTAAGTTTGGGTCAGTTGGGGTTTGTCCCAATGGCTCATGGATATACAGTTTAGTAGAGGCTTGTCAAACTAGATGGATAGATTGATCAGATTTGATAGAGATGTCATATTATGTTCCTTTTCGTATTTCATTTGTATTGCAGTATGATATTATGGAGGATGTTTAGATGTTTTGATTATGATGACTTTGATTATAAGTGTTAAATTGTAGAAAAATAGCTAAAAGGGTTAGCTTGGGGCTACTGTAGCCTTAAGCACCATGTCATGCCTCGAAGCCCATTTTCGGGGCGTTACAAACTTGGTATCAGAGCCTAAGGTTATTGGAGTCCTAAGGAGTCTAACAAGCCACACTAAGCAGATTCTTGATCATCGGTGTATAGCACGCCACATCTATAAGCAAGAGGCTATGAAATGTTTTAGAAAAAAAGGGGTCGTTTTATTCTTTCAGAAGTCTATCATGCTTACAGTTGTTCCCTTTCAGCTATTAATTTATGCTCTCCTCATTTAGAATATGCCTCTTCGCCGAGCTAGAAGAAATAACGCGGTTCAGCAATCTCAGCCTGCTGATCCCCTGAATGAGAATGTATCCCACGCTAAGTTCAGGGCAGCCTTTCAGGTGCTTGCCCAAGCTGTTACCACCAAAGTTCAGGTCAACTAGGCCCCGGCTCTACAATAATAGGGAGTTGACTTAGCTATCACAAGAATACATGACTTTATATGGATGAATCCGCCAGAGTTTTATGGGTCCAAGGTAGGTGAGGAGATAAGGAAGATCACACAGGTAATGCACATGTCTGAGGAGGAGAGTGTTGAGTTAGTATCCTATAGATTGAAAAACCATATGTATGACTGGGTGGTTGTATGGAGAAAGGGTAGAGTAGAGGGTGTTGCTCCTATGACACGGCAGGAGTTCCAAGATGCATTCCTGGATAAATTCTTTCTGCTAGAGTTGAGAGAGGCAAAAGTAGAGGAGTTTATGAACTTATGAAAAGGCTCCATGACTATTAAGGAGTATTGCTTGAAGCTCAATTAGTTAGCAAAATATGCCCCAAATTTGATAGCCGATAACCGAGCCAGTATGGGTAAGTTCTTGACAGGGGTGTTAAGCTATATGGTTAAGGAGTGTAGATTAGCTATGCTTAATAGTGAGATGAATCTTTCCAGACTGATGTCCCATGCCCAACAGATCAAATCAAATAAGATAAAAGAGAGGGATAGAGTAAGAAGGAATAAGAGAGCCAGATTCGAGCAACCTACTTATGGTCAGAACAGATTGCAAGGAGGGAATCGTCCTCAGTTTCAGAGCCGCTCATCTATGCCAGCACCATCGTCAGCTAGTGCTCCAACACTTAGAGGTAGGCAAGAACAGGAAAACAGGTCTTCTATGTCTGGATCTCAGAATATTGTGAGTAACCGGCCTAACCGTCCACCATGCACTAGGTGTGGTAGGGATTATGAGGGTAAGTGTTTGTGGGGTCAGAAGGGCTTCTATGGATATGGCCAGGAGGGCCACGGTTTTAGAGATTATCCTCATACCAGATAGGGGAACCGTGATATTTGCCCCCAGGCTCAGACTGCTAGTGCTCCAGCTACTGTAGCTCGTCTAGCTCCTTCTCGTGGTGCTTCTTCCAGCACTGTTGGCGGTCAGTGCCAAAACAGATTCTATGCTTTACCTTTCCGTCAGGAGCAGGAGGACTCCCTCGATGTTGTTAATGGTATGCTTTGTGTGTTTCAGTTTGATGTTTATGCGTTGTTGGACCCTGGGTCTAGTTTTTCATAGGTGACACCTTTGGTTACTATAAATTTTGAAGTGAGTCCCGAGATTATCTCGGAGCTCATCCTAGTTTCTACCCCTGTGGGTGAGTCCATTATTGCCCGAAAAGTGTACAAAAAGTGTCCTGTTTCTATTCTTCATAGAGTTATGTTTACTGATTTGATAGAGTTAGACATGGTAGATTTTGATGTTATTCTGGGTATGGACTGGCTTCACTCTTATTATGTATCCACAGACTATCGTACCCGTGTATTTAAGTTTTAGTTCCCTGGTGAGTCTGTTATCGAATGGTCTGGTAATTCTGCATCTCCTAAGAGTCATTTTATCTCATATCTCGAGGCTAGAAAGCTTATTTCCAAAGGGTGCATTTATTACCTAGTCAGAGTTAAAGACACTAAGTTTGAGACTCCAACTCTCCAGTCAGTTGACGTTGTTAATGAGTTTCTCGATGTCTTTCCAGAAGATCTTCCAGGGGTACCTCCCGATAGAGAGATAGAATTCAAGATTGATTTTCTTCCCGATACTCAGCCCATTTCCACTCCTCCATATCATATGGCACCCTCAGAACTTAAGAAGTTGAAAGAGCAACTCAAAGATCTCTTAGATAAAGGTTTTATAAGACCAAGTGTGTCTCCTTGGGGTTCACCTGTCCTATTCATGTGAAAGAAAGATGGCTCTTTGCATCTGTGCATTGACTATCGCCAGCTTAACAAAGTCACTGTCAAAAACAAGTATCCTCTTCCAAGAATAGATGATTTGTTTGATCAATTGCAAGGTGAAAGTTACTTTTCAAAGATAGACCTTCGCTCTGGCTATCATCAACTTAGAGTTAGGGAATATGATATCCCGAAGACAGCCTTCTGAACATGTTATGGTCATTTTAAGTTTCTTGTTATGTCCTTCAGGCTAACTAATGCCCCATCAGCTTTCATGGACCTCATGAATCGAGTGTTTAGGCCATATCTTGATATGTTTGTCATAGTGTTTATAGATGACATTCTGGTATACTCTTATAGTAAGAATGAATATGCAGATCATCTCCATATCGTCTTTCAAACGCTTAGAGATCATCATTGTTCATCGAATTAAGCAAGTGTGAATTTTGGCTAAGGTCAGTTGCTTTTCTAGGTCATATTATTTCTTTCGGAGGTGTTAGAGTTAATCCCCAAAAAACAAAAGTTGTTAGAAACTGGCCTAGATGTGTCTCTCCGTTCGACATTAGAAGTTTCTTGGGTCTAGCTGGCTATTACTACCGTTTTGTTGAAGGTTTCTCCTCTATAGCATCTCCTATAACCCGGTTGACCCAAAAGAAAGTGAAGTTCTTGTGGTTTGATTCTTGTGAGAATAGTTTTCGGAAGTTGAAGACTCGACTCACTACAGCCCTTTTTTTTACTCTGCCTGATGGCGTTGATGGTTTTGTGGTATATTTTGATGCTTCTATAGTTTGTTTGGGTTGTGTAATAATGCAGAGGGGTAAGGTTATAGCCTATGCCTCTAGACAGCTGAAACCCCATGAGAAGAATTACCCCACCCATGATCTTGAGTTAGCTGCTATTGTGTTTGCTCTGAAAATCTGGAGACACTACTTGTATGGTGTTCATGTTGATGTTTTCACTGATTATAAGAGTCTGTAGTATGTTTTTACCCGGAGAGAGTTGAATCTTAGGCAGAGAAGGTGATTAGAGTTATTGAAAGACTATGATATGAGTATGTCATATCACCCGAGAAAGGCCAATATAGTGGCGGATGCCCTTAGCAGGATGTCTATGGGTAGTGTTTCACATATTGGAGAGGGTAAGAAGGAGTTGGATCATGATGTGCATCGGTTGGCTAGGTTGGGAGTTAGGTTGCTTGACTCCGCTGAAGGAAGTATGTTAGTACAGAGTAGCTCCAAATCCTCCTTGGTTTCGAAAGTAAAGGAGAAGCAAAACTTAGATGCTAGTTTTGTCAAACTGAAAGAATTAGTCAAGGACCAATTTCTCCCAAAGCGGGGATGGTGTGTTGAGATTGCAAGATATATTATATGTTATGGATGTCGAGGATCTGAGATAGAGAATTATGGCTAAAGCGCACGGTGCGCGATATTCTATTCATCCTAGTGCCACCAAGATGTACCATGACTTGCGGGAAATCTATTGGTAGAGTGTCATGAAGAAGGACATAGCAGTATTTGTGGCTAAGTGTGCGATGTGCCAACAGGTTAAGGTAGAACACCAAAAACCTGGTGGTATGATGCAGGAGTTCGGTATTACCACTTGGAAGTGGAAAGAGCTAAACATGAATTTTGTGACTGATTTACCTCCTTCCCGATGCCATCATGATTCTATTTGGGTTGTTGTGGATAAATTAACTAAGTCTGAGCACTTCTTGCCTGTGCATACTTCTTATACTGCTGAGAATTACGCTAGATTATACATTCGAGAATTAGTCAGATTGCATGGAGTTCCCTTGTCCATCATTTCAGATAGGGGTACTCAGTTCACTTCGCAGTTTTGGAGAGCTTTTCAGAAGGGTCTTGGTACCCAAGTGTATTTGAGTTCTGCTTTTCATCTGCAGACAGATGGTCAGGTTAAAAGGACCATCCAGACCTTAGAGAATATGTTGAGAGCGTGTGCTTTTGACTTTAAGGGGAGTTGGGATGAGCATTTACCGTTGATAGAGTTTGCTTACAATAACAGTTTTCACTCTAGCATTGCCATCGCTCCATTTGAGACATTGTATGGAAGGAAATGTAGGTCACTCATAGGTTGGTTTGAAGTGGGTGAAGCGGCCGTGAGTGGTCCTAATTCGGTCTTTCAAGCTATGGAAAAAGTCAAAGTGATTAGACAAAGATTAAAAATCATACAGAGTCATCAGAAGTCATATGCTGATGTGAGGAGAAGAGACCTTGAATTTGAAGTTGGTGACTTGGTGTATTTGAAGATTTCACCCATGAAGGGAGTGAAGATATTCGAAAAGAAGGGGAAACTTAGTCCCCGTTATGTTGGCCCCTATATAGTTGTTAGCCGTATTGGTAAGGTAGCGTATGAGGTTGAGTTACCTTCAGAGTTATCTTCCGTTCACTCTGTCTTCCATGTATTATCTTCCGTTCACTCTGTCTTCCATGTATCCATGCTTAGAAATACGTTGGTGATTGTGTTGATGTAAATCCTCTAGAAAACCCTGATGTGCAAGATAGTCTTTCTTTTGAGGAAGTTCCTATTGAGATTTTAGATCACAAATTTCGAAGACTAAGGAACAAAGAAGTTCCCTTGGTCAAGGTGTTGTGGCGAAACCAATCCGTTAAGGGTGCAACATGGAAAGCTGAGGCGGATATGCGATTCAAGTACCCGCACCTATTTTCCATAATCTCCGATCAAGCCAAAGGTACCATTTTGCTTTAAATCATTCCTTTTCTAGGCAGAATTGCAGTAGTTCAGCAGTTATTTTATACTACTCAGCTACAAATTTCATGAGTGATGCACCCTTTGTTGTGTCTGAAATGTAGAATGAAATAGAATCAAGATTATCAAGTTGCTTCAGCTGTGTACCCTTTATTTTCTCTTTACTCTTAGTATACCCAGAGTCATTTGAGGATGAATGTCTCCAAGGGGGAGATATTGTAATGCCCCACACTTTCGTAAGCTAGAAAACAAACGGTTATTCGTATATGTGAAAACTCCAATTTTGTAAGCCATATTTGGGCACCTAAATTACCAAGAGTACCCTAGTTATAAGAGAGTTTATGATGTGTTAAGTGTGGTTATATGAGTCACTTAAGGTAGTACAAGCTAAGAGTTTCGAAATCCATCAAGTTTTAGTATTTGAATTCGCAAGGATCATCTTTGAATGAGCATAAATTGATAAATATGTTGTCTTTCTGCATATTTCTACCCACAAAATTATAGAAAATCGAATTAGCTTTCCAACGATACCAATTTCACCAAAATCTAACACCCGAGCTAGTAGTTATAGCTTTGCGAAGTTGAGTGTATCACCTAACCAATTGCACATGGCCACTGGAAAGCATATGCGATAGCATATGTGGCGCCTATTTAAATATAGGAGATATCATATGCGGTGCCTATGTAAAATAGGAGATATCATATACGGTGCCTATGTAAATATATGCGATATCATATGTGGCACATATCTTATGGTTTCAAGTGACTTAAACACTCCGTTTTTGGGTTATTTTGAGGGTAATTAAGTCTTTTGGCACTCCTTACACACCCCTAAACTTAGCCTTACGAATTTAATAGATTCTAAATACATCATAACCCTATTATCAGTCTAAGTTCATCATCCAAGAGCACTAAAGGAGAAAAACAACTAGGTTTACACAATCAACATTGAGGGTCCAATCTTTCAACAAATCCGTTACCATAAAGGTATGTGGGGTTATGAACAAGAACACCCTTTCGTTCTTGTGCCCGAAGTTTGCATTATTTTACAAAGATAGATGATTTTTACATGTTTTATCATGAAATTGAAGTGATAAATCTTATCCTATGTTGTTGTTCAAGATACTATGATTATTTTGAATGCTTAGAAAATAAACTCCATGAGTTTGAGATTATTGTTATGATCAAAGGCTGAAATTTTTCAGATTTCCGTATAAATTATGCATGCTTGTGATATATAGCATTAATGTTGAAATGTTTTGATTAAGTATCACTATAAGGGTCATTAACCCACATTGAGATTGTTGTTTTGAGAATTTATGTGCTACATGCACCCATGTTTAGACTATTTTTGATGAAGTATAGAAAGATTTGACCTTTTGGTCACAACAGAGTTAAAATCCACTTTATGAAATGAGTTACGGATTTTATCATTTATTTAACTTAAAAAATATGAGATTACCCTTAAAGTGGATTTTTCTTGAGATTTTTAGCATAGTATTGGGAGTAGTATTTAGCACAGAGTTGGGTATGTTACTACGGTTTCGTACCCCAGAACTACGTGCCACCATAGGTTGAGACATTGACTTCGACTATACGTGGAAAATTGAGATTGTGATCACTGAGATAAGATTGTTCTACACCGATGGCAAAGGTAGGACAGCCCTAACCTTACGGGGTCAAGTCGGGGGACATCATAGGTTCTCACATGGTGTACATGTCGGTTAGAAGAACCTCCCAAAGAGTCG
Source organism: Capsicum annuum (assembly GCF_002878395.1). Taxonomy (NCBI): domain Eukaryota; kingdom Viridiplantae; phylum Streptophyta; class Magnoliopsida; order Solanales; family Solanaceae; genus Capsicum; species Capsicum annuum. The sequence continues at coordinate 121,804,876 of NC_061119.1, read as the reverse complement.
TCCCTCATTCTTAGATTGATTTTACTGATTTAAAAGAGATTTGAAATGCAGATTTATGATGTATTTTCAATATTCCAGATTTCACTAAGATTGCTTGATGAGAGAAGAAGAAAAGAATCTTGATATTTGGATTAAGTGAAATGGCTCATGATATCCAGATTTACATGTTTCACCATTCATTGTGTAAGATTTCAGATTTTAGATTTCTTTCAAGCTTTATGAGCCATTTACAAATGTCCTGCATGATTTGGAAAGAAAACTTATGACATGATCGTTAAATATATATATATATATATATATATATATATGTTTATTTCATGTACCCCCTTGTACTCGGTACATATTCCATGGTACTGACCCACATGTTCACATGTGGGCTACATTTTCCCTATAATGTAGGTTCAGGTGCTCATTCCCTGGTTTGACCATGATTATCCGAGCACGTTGATCTACATCCTCTGCAGTGGTGAGTCCTCATGGTCCGAGGACTAGTTATTCAGATTTTCTCATTTACTTTGAGTCGTTTAGTTTCTTTTCTGAGTTCGGGTCAGTTGGGGTTTTTCCCAATGGCTCATGGATATACAGTTTAGTAGAGGCTTGCCATACTAGATGGATTGATTGATCAGATTTGTCAGAGATGTCGTATTTTGTTACTTTCCGTATTTCATTCGTATTGCAGTATGACATTATGGAGGATGTTTAGATATTTTGATTATGATGACTTTGATTATAAGTGTTGAATGGTAGAAAAACGGCTAAAAGGGTTAGCTTGGGGCTACTTGTAATCTTAAGCACCGTGTGACGCCTCAGAGCCCATTTTCGAGGCGTTACAGTCGAGCTAGCGACGGACTGTCACCCAAGCTATCATGACTAAGGCAAGAAGTTTAGGTTTTGGCCAAGTGCGATGGTCAAGACCGATGGACCATCGCCCAAACTGTAGTAGATGAGGCAGAAAGTTCACGTTCTGGACAAGTACGCTGGGATGGACTGACGAACCATTGAGCCAGTGATGGACCGTCGCCCAAACCATCGCCACTTCTGATAAGATATTTTAAGCCATTTTTAAAAAGGTATTTGGGTCTTTTTCCACCCATTTTAACCCCTAATTAAACCAAACCAGAGCTCATAACTTCATTATTCATCTATAACACCAAATTAGGGTTTCTCTTAAAGATCAATCCCCAAGAACAAGAAACCCTAGGTGTTTAATTCCAAGTCAAGAATTCAAGCTTTTCTCCACCAATCTTCAAGAAATCATCTACCCAGGTATGTCAAGTGTTGATTCATGTGTTCCTTTCACCCATGAAGCTCAAGAAACCCTATTTGAAATATGAACTTTGGATTCCATGGTATGAATTGAATTATATCCATGTTTATATTGTTGTTTGATTTCCAAGTTGAAGTCTTTAATGACTATCATGAAAATATGTTAGTATGTGGTTCAAATTCTAGTATTGGAAGTATAAAATGTTGTCATGAAGTATTATTTCAATATTTATGCCTAAGCCTAAAGATATGCATGCAAGGTGTTTGATAAAATGCCTAAGAGAATAGGAATTATGCCTTATGACTCATTTGTGACCAAAATTGATGAATCCATGTTTCTCCCTTATGTTTGATATGACTCCCACGTTATTGTTATGCTTTGTAATGGATTGAAGTAATGCTCATGAGATTAGGCTTATGAAATTATGATATGTTTACATGCATTCTATTCAGGTGTAAGCTTATAGCATGCGAATACTTCATGAAAATCCAAATTGATTGTACTATGAATTGTTGACTATGGTCATGTGTCAAGAAGTGTCATGTCTTGTCAGTTTCATACTATCGAGTCTTGGGGGTACTTGTACCCAATAATTTAGCTATGTGCCTAGAGCCAGTGTTATGTTTTCCAGATACTCTCAGTCAAGCCATGATTCATAGAACTCAGTCAGTCATGTGACTCAGGAAAACTCAGTAAACTAGTAATCTCAAAAATCTCAGAAATTCAATAATCTCAGTAGAGTTCTATCAGTCAACGGAACTCAATGAATTCAATCCAGTTCATATCATTTAATCATGTTCAGTGTCTATTTAAATGGGAGTAGGATTCAGCACCGAGTGAGCCCAAGGATAGGAACTCACCTGTTATTAGAGAGTGTGATTCTTAGAAGTAATCCTTGAGCTCCAAAACTACGTAGCCAGCATAGGTTGATACATCAATCCTGCTAGTTGAGGGTAGATTAGGTGGATTAACCTGTTATATGAGGGTCTCACCGTTCTTCTTAGAGTACATGTTAGATAAGGGATTACTCACAGCTTGTCCTTACCAGTGGCGCGGTATTGACATCCTTCCAATTGGGGTTATAGATTGGACCCTAACTCAATTATATTATCTTATTTGGGTCATGTCAGTTAGATGACTACTTTCCACAGTTACAGTCTTAGTCTCAATCACAGTAATTGAACTCAAATAGTTCTACAAAATTTAGGACTGTCAGATACAGTCACCCAGTTCAGTACGGAACTCAACTAGTTCCATCAAAAATAGGACTGTCAGACACAGTCATTCAGATAATAGTATATCAGTTATACAAAACTTATGTTACCAGTATTCAGATTTAGTGATGTCATGATCTTAGTTACAGTTCACCTGTTCATGCATGTATTCTCGCGTTCATGTTATTCAGTCAGTTAGTATTGTTCATGTATATAAACCCCTTACATTCAACCTACCTCACTTGCATACCAGTATATTCAATCGTACTGATGCATTTACGCTATGGTGTTTTATACCATAGGTTCAGAAGTACGAGCTCCAGAGCATCCTTAGTAGATCAGACCTTCAGTAGCCAGACTAGCAGTGAGTCCTCATCATTCGAAGATAGCATAATTATTTTATTACTTTATTGTTTCAATAGTCCGGAGTTAGTTGAGGACATGTCCGATCAACTCCATAGTTTTTAGACAGTCTAGAGGCTTCCAGACTATAGCATGTTCAGACAGTTATTTCAGTTTTATTTTGGTATTAATATACCGTATTTCCAGATGTTATGTTTTATCAGATATTTGAACTTTATGGCCTTTCAGCCTTTTATTCCTTATTTATATAGTATATTTTGCAGTGCTCAGGTACAGATATCAGTCATGGGTTAGCTTGTGGTCCTTCGGGTCATGATCACCATGTGGCATTTCGGGTACCAGATTCAGGGCGTTATATAAACCCTACCCGAGATGCATCACAATAAACCACGATCCTATCGTTGCCTTCCAAAAAGTTCAGGAATGGAGCCGAAGTCAACTTATCCTTCAACTTCTCAAAACTCCCTTCACAAGCATCCGACCAAGAAAACTTAACCTTCTTCTGAGTCAACATAGTCAAAGGAGCAGCTATCGAAGAAAAGCTTTCCACAAACCACCTATAATACCTGGCCAAACCAAAGAAGCTTCGGATATTGGATTGAGTCATGGGTCTAGGCCACCTCTTCACCATAGTAACCTTCTACAGATCCACTATGATCCTTTCACCAGAAATAATATGGCCCAAGAAAGTCACAGCGTTCAACCAGAACTCACACTTAGAGAACTTGGCATACAACTGTTGTTCCTTTAAGGTCTGCATCACCACACGAAGGTAATCAGCATGATCCACCTCACTCTTCAAATAAACCGAAATGTCATCAATAAACACAATAATGAAAAGATCCAAATACTGCCTGATCACCCTGTTCATAAAGTTCATAAATGTTGTTGGAGCATTAGTCAACCCAAATAACACCACCAAGAACTCAAAATGCCCATACCGAGTATAAAAAGTCATCTAAGGGATATCCACCTCCCTAATCTTAAGCTAATGGTACCCAGACTTAATATCTATCTTAGAGAAAAACTTAGGACCATACAACTTATGAAATAGATCATCTATCCTTAGGAGAGGATCTTATTCTTGATCGTTTCCTTGTTTAACTACCTGTAGTCAATGCACATCCGAAGGGATGATGTGTGAGCAGATGCTAACATATTTGAGGCTTTAAACTGAGAATAATTGCAAAGTCTTAAGCAACTTCTATCGCTTTTTAATGTTTTATCTTTGATTTTGTAGTGGAAGTAAAGATGCAAGAGAACCAACAATTATGGAAGTAAAAGAGTTGAAATCTGAAGCAAATAGAAGAGAAGTGTGGCTGACGATATTCCTGATATGTCGTCAGCACTCTGATAAGTTATCAGCTTCATCGTCAGCCTTAAATAGAGAATGGGATTCAGCTAGAAGAAGTGACGACGATATGTGATAAGCCGTCAGTGTTGTGATAATCCATCAAGATCATCGTTAGCCTAAGGCAAAACATGAGAGCTGAAGTAAATCATCGACGACATCTGTGATAAGTCATCAAAGATCTGATAATTCATCATACTTCATCGTCAGCCTAAGGTAGCAAATGTCAAAAGCGAAGAGGAGCTGACAACATCTGTGATAAGTACAAAATGCCATCACCTATCCGAGTAATTACTAAACTCTGTGATTTTGTTTCCACAATTAGGGTGAACTATTTAAAGTATTATTTAGGGTTTTATTAGGGGCTGGGACTCGATATTATGGAACTTATTCCAAGGGAGTTTACTTTTCTTTTTGGGGGCTCTTACTTAGAATTCAATATTCAACTCTTTGATTGGGTTTTGAGATTTTGCTCTTGAACTTAGAAGAGAATCAACTTCAGACTTCATCTTTTATAAGTTTAATTACTTTGAATGATGAATATAATTGTTGCTATCTCTTTCTTTCTCTTGTGGAACTAAAACCCACAACTAGGGTTGTGGGATCTATGATTATTCCTCCATGGATTTAATATTTGGTTAGGGTTCGAGTTATTGTGGGAACATCTTGATAATTCTTTTGTGTTAATTATTTTCTGTTGGTTGCAAACAATAGGCCTTGCTTACTGTTGATTTTCTTGAGATAAGAAATCAACCCTAGTAAGAAGTGAATTATCAATGAGGATTTGGGAAGGTTAAGTTCTCATCTAATGATTAATACTGTAATAAGATTGATCAACTCGAGATAAAATCAGTATGAATTGAATGCTTTCCTAAGTTTGAGAGAATTAGGGAGTTCAACATCTAAGTAGGTTGAGAAACACTTAGATGGACTGTCGAAACTGATAATTTGGTGTTTCCCATAAGTCATGAGAATCCAATACTACAATTGTTATTCAATGGAGGATTACTAATCATAGTGAACACAACTCTAGTTTCTCTATATCACTGATTTGAAATATTGCAGTTTAAGATTTGAGCTCTGAAGCAAATTAAACTTTAACATTTGTTTGATCATTGAAAACCCTCATTTTATCTTTTCGTATCATTTGTTTGAATTTAACTTATAGCTTTAGTTTCAAACTAGTTTAATCGCCACTCACATTGTTCCCTGTGGATTCGACCCCGACTCCAAAGTTGGGTAAATATCTTGACAATGACCGCCTTGCACTTAATTGACGTGTAATTTGAGCGTTATCAAGGGAACCATCCTTCTTGTGCACAAACAATACCAGTGCACCCCATGGAGAAACACTAAGACGAATAAATACCTTATCTAGAAGATTCTTAAGTTGCTCCTTCAGTTCTCTCAACTCAATCAGAGTCATTCTATATGGAGAAATAGAAATTGGATGAGTGTCCGAAAGCAAATCAATACCAAACTCTATTTCCCTAATCGAAGGAACACCAAGATTATCATCCGAAAAGACATCTGGAAAATCATTAACCACAGGAACCGAAGACAAAGAAGGACCTTCTGAGTTAGAATCTTTAACCCGGAAAAAGTGATAAAGACAACCCTTAGAGATTAACCTCCGAGCTTAAGATAAGAAATAAACCTTCCCCTAGGAGCTAAGGAACTACCTTCCCATTCTATATCCGGTTCACCAAGGAACTTAAAGATAACCTTACGGGTCCTATAATCCACAGATGCATAATAAGAATGCAACCAATCCATACGTAGGATTACATCAAAATCTACCATATCCAATTCAAAAAGATCCACCAAGGTCTGCATGCCACCAACAACTACCATACACCCCCTCCGAGTCATCTACGGGGTAGAAACAAAAAAAAGAATCCAAAATAATTTATGAATCAAAACCAAAAGACACAGCCACATATGGAGTCAGATAAGAAAGAGTGGACCCCGAACCAAGCAAAAAATATAAGACACGAGAGAAAAGTTGCGACGTACCAGTAACGACATCAGGTGATGCCTTGAATTCCTACCGTGATGCCAAAGAATACAACCTGTTCCGACCAACACTAGAACAACGAGCAGTAATAGAAGTAGATGCTATACCACCAGGTACAGGAGCAGAAGATGAAGCCACAGAAATCTTATTTGCTCCCGCAGCAACCTTATTGGCCAGATAATCCTTGAGCTGATGGCCTACCTAGCCACACTTGAAGCACTTGTCCCTTCCTTCCTTGCAATAACCCCAATGAGAAAGACCACAAAATCGACAAGGAGGACGTGAAGACACTGACTGACCTATGCTCACCTGAGTTTGGGCAACCTGTTCTTAAGAATTATCACCACCTAGATGATGCCTGTCTCCCGACTGATAAGATCACTCACAGAAAAGGAGCCCGAACTCCCCCACTTCTTTTTCTGCCACTTGCCACCATCTCTACCACCCTGAGACTGAGTACCTCCCGGGTCAAAAAACCTACTCCACTATCTCTGCCTATCCCTAAACTCTGCCTGTTTCCTCTTCTCATTCTCAACCTGCTGCATATGAACAATCAACCTCGAGATATCTATATCTTTAATCAGCAAGCCAGTCTTTCTCTCCAGAATTAAATCTCTATTCAGCCAAAAAGCAAACTTTCTCATTCTCGACCTCATATCAACCAACAAATTAGGAGCATACCTCGACAACTGATGGAACTTCAAGGCATATTTCTTTATATACATCCTCCCCTGCCTGAGGTTCAAAAACTCCTTCATCATTGCTTCCCTCAACTCTTGAGGAAAGAAATGATCCATGAAGGCATTAGAAAAAGCCTCCCACAACCCTTCCTCTTCTATATTACCCTTATCTTTGTCCCACTCCTCCTACCACTGATAAGTAACATCCTTGAGCTGATAAGCTGCAAAGTTAACCCCCTCTATATAAGTAGCCTACATCAACCAAAATATCTTCTCCATTTTATCCAAGAAGCCCTGTGGATCCTCTTCCACCTTTACCCAAGTAAAAGTTGGAGGACCTATCTTTATAAATTAACCAACCCACGTGACCTCAGCAGACAAAGCATCAATCCCACCTCGCTCAGCCTAAGTAGCAACTAATTGGGCAATGACATAAATAGACTAACAAAATTCTACATTTGTCATATTGCTCTGAGGAACCTAAAAAGAACTAGCCAGAATAGAAGGAACTCTAGCACTATCAGGAATACGACCATGAGATCGAAGGTGTACTTCATACGTAGGACGTACCCCTTCAAAATTATCCCCAAATGGGATGAAAGAATTTCCTTGTGTTCCAGATCTAGGAGGCATAATCTAAAATATAAATAGACAAGGATTAAAGGAGATTCCAGGATTGAGAACTCAAGCTTGAAGATAGAATACCAAGAGAGTGAAATATTCTTAAATGTCTTGCAGCCTCCCTCTTGTGTGTGTGGCGCGCTTCACACCCCTTAAAGAGACTCTACTCGACACGGCTTTATGAACTTCCCAGTTGATCATGAACCTAAGGCTCTGATACCAACTTGACATGACCCAACCCAGATCCTTGTTGTATTAGGCATCCCAAGTCCAACTAAGATTGGGGACCACCCTTGTTACCCAACCAAACCATCTATATCCAACCTTAGATGGGCTAAATTTTGAACATATAACAAGATAGAATTATTGTTCCTATTAAGACTATGGATAGGTTCATAATCGTGACCGACCCAACCGAGTCCAATCGTACCTCACCTCCCTCCTAACCGTACCAAACCCAAACCATAGACCATAAACCAAAAAAGTACCAAAACATAATATGAAAATCAATCCCAAAATATAATATAATGGAACAACCAACAATATTGTCCAATGATGTCAGCCCACGGGCTTATTCTAATGCCAAGGCCAACACCAATACCGATCCCACCCATACCAACCCCCAGAAGTACTACAAAGCCTCTATTCAAAAGATTAAACAAATTTAATTAGGACATGCCCACAACCATGGCCAAAACTTATATCCAAAAAAAAAGTTTCTAAAGAAATCCATAACATGAAATGATGCCTTTTGAAAGGATGAAAGATCACCACTTCAGTCCAAATGCTGATAACGAATCCACATGCTAAACAGAAGGAGTAGAATGGTTGGTTCCTACATAGCGTGGGTATACAGTCGCCAGTAGATGGGGTTAGCGAATGATCTCTACAATGAATCTCAAGATAAGGATAAAATAATGCCAGTCATAAAACCAAGTAAAACCAATCATAATGCGTACAACCATACATATATAATTACCGGGAAAAGGGACTGGGGTTAGCATGCACTTAAAACCTTTACCTGGTTGTGTAGCTTGGTCATCCTAACCACCTATGGGTGATATAGGTTCAGATCCCCCTGCTGAAAGGGCCCCAATGTTTATAGCTGCACGTCCAGGGAATATCCCATGGGATGACTGGTACATCCCTCAATATAAAATATGACACACGCACATGGTCATCACGACCCCTCAAATCAGCAAATATGAGTTTTTGGTTTTGGTCCCCCGAGACCGCTACCTTCTACGGCTTTAGCTACACACCCCGCTATTAATGCCCAATTAAAACCATGTCCAAACAATCTATTTACCATTTATTAACCAAGGAAAATATTAGTGGTATCGTCTTAACACCCTTACTTGCAAGTAATATCCATAGCCAAACCATTTAGATTAAGGGGACCTTAGGTGCCCTTCCAATAACCATATTAAATCCACGTGGGAGACTTTCATATTCTCCACAAGCATAACCATTTAGCCTTTAGCCTTTCCAAACCATTTAAATCATGCATAAATCTTTTATCCAGTTTAAAACATGCAAGAGTTTCATTAAAAAAAGTCAATGCAATGAACATATCTTTATCGGCATTTTATTAAACACCTTGGGGGCATAATATAACCAAAACAAATTCCAAAGACCATTAAACCATTACCATGCAATCCCATCGTCCGAAACTACCATTAATGAATATAAAAGCATATTTAAAACCTTAGGAAACCATAACCAAGCATTCAATAACAAAACCCCAATAATAGTTGAAAAACCATAATTATGAAATGTAAAACCATGAAATCAATCATATAAACCATGCCTTTAGTTGAAATTACAATGAGGGAAGAGAATCATACCTTATATTGAAGAATTGATGGAAAGAAATCACCAAAGCAAGCCCCAAAGTAATCCCTTAGTTGAAACCCTAGCTTCCTTTCCCCAAAAGCTCTTGAGAGAATTATCGGATATTTAGGAATAGTTTATAAGTGTTAATGAATAGAATAATAGGGTAAATATCCTCCTAAGTGTATTAGAAGTCATAGGTCCTAATTAGGGTAAGTAGGGAAATATCCAGAATACCCTCATTTAAATCTCTTAAAAACTGTCATAAGGATACGACTGACCCATGTGAGTCGTACCCTTCTATACAATCGGTATCCACCACTCGTATCAAAGCCTCAACCCTTGGATCAAACACTGTCTATTATACAACTCATCCAACCAAGTTGTAACCATAGTATACAATCCGTACCCATAACCCGTATCCCTAGCAGAATGAAATACGAGGAGGATCAAACACTATCTACTATATAAGTTCCTGATACGACTCGTACCAAGCCCTACAACTAGTAACCCTAAGTCATAGCCATTCCAATGACCAAAACCATCCCACGAACTAACACTAGTCAGCATACGACAGGACCATACCACTCGTACCCTAGCATATGGCTTGTATCCTTGAGTCGTATTAGGTCCAGAGAATGAATTTCAAGAAAATTTTCTAAGGGTCAAAACCTAGGATGTTTCACGACTGCAGCATACTTATTTGGAGGTTAGTTTTGGGAGACATCAACAACATGCTAAGAGCATTAACATCCACGTTAGTTTTACCTAGGTGATAATGGAGACTTATGTCGATGTCCTTGAGTAACTCAAGCCACCTCATTTGCCTGAGATTCAACTCTTTCTGGGTGAATATATATTGCAAACTCTTATGGTCTAAGAAGATGTCGACATGAACCCCATATAGGTAATGGCGCCAAATCTTCAAAGTGAAGACTACAGCCAATAACTCCAAGTCATGAGTCAGACAGTTCTTCTTATGCACCTTCAGCTGACTAGAAGCATAAGTCACAATCTTACCATGTTGCATCAACACACAACCTAGTCCCACACGGGACGCATCATAGTACACAACAAAACTATCAGTAACCTTGGGCAGAGTAAAAACTAGAGCAAAAGTCAACTTATCCTTCTGTTTCTCAAAACTACCCTCACAAGCATCAGACCATAGAAACTTTACCTTTTTCTGAGTCAACTTAGTCAACAGAGCAGTAATAGAAAAGAAGCTCTCCACAAACCTCCTGTAATACCTGGCTAAACCCAAGAAGCTTCAAACATCGATTGGAGTCGTAGGTGTAGGCCACGTCTTAACCGCCTAAACTTTCTATGGATCCATCATGATCCCCATACTGGAAGCAACATGACCCAAGAAGGTCACAACATTCAACCAAAACTCATACTTCAAAAACTTAACATATAATTGTTGATCCTTAAGAGTCTGCAACACTACTCGAAGGTGATTTACATGATCCTCCTCACTATTTACCAAGATATCATCAATAAACATAATGACAAGAAAATCTAAAAATTGCCTAAATACTCGGTTTATGAGATCTATAAACTTAGTTGAAGCATTATTCAACCTGAATAACATCACCAGAAACACATAATGACCATATCAAATTTGGAAGGCAATCTTAAGGATATCCACCTCCCTAATCTCCAACTGATGATAACCAGACCAAAGATAAATCCTAGAAAAACATATAGCACCTTAAAGTTGGTCAAAGAGATCATCTATCCTAGAAAGAGGATACTTATTCTTCACTATCACCTTATTCAACTGCCAATAATCTATACACATTGAAGGAAACCATTTTTCTTATGCACGAAAAACACGGGAGCACCCTACAGGGACATACTTGGACGGGTAAAACCCTTATCAAGCAGATCCTTTAACTACTCCTTAAGTTCTTTCAACTCAGCTGAAGTTATTTTGTATAAAGGGGTAGAGATAGGAAGGGTATCTGATAGAAGATTAATCCTAAAATCTATTTTCTTATTGGGAGAAATTCTAGGAAGATCATCGAAAAACACCTCGAGAAACTCATTAACAACAGGGATAGATTGTAAAGAGGGAACCCCAAAACTAAAATCATTAACCTGAACCAAATGATAAAGACACCCCTTAAAAATCAATTTTTAGGCTCTAAGATCGGAAATAAATCTTTTCTTAGGAACTAGGGAACCCCCCTCCCACTTCATTATCGGTTCATTAGGGAATTGGAAACTGACCTTTTGGGTCCTAAAATCAAGAGACGTATAGCATGAGTGAAGCCAATCCATCCCTAAAATCATATCAAAGTCTACCATATCCAACTCTATCAGATCCACTAAGGTCTCCCTACCACAGATAGACACCACATAACCCCCATAGACCTTTCTAGAAATAGTAGAATCACCTACTGGGGTGGACACAAAGAAGGGATCGAAAATGCGCTCGGGATCGAAACAAAAATGAACAGCCATATAAGGGGTCACATAAGAAAGGGCGGACCCCGGATCAAGTAGATAATATACATCATAAGAGAAAAGTTATAATATACCAGTGACAATATCAGGAGATGCATCAGATACCTAATGGGTGGCAAGAGCATAAAGATGATTTTGGCTAGTGCCGGTAGAAGAAGTAGCACCGTTTGGTACAAGAGCTGAAGAAGTAGCAACCAAAACCTTATTAGCTCTAGAAGCAATATTTGTTGAATGACAGTTCCTCTGAATATGATCAGGCTGGCCACATTTAAAACACAGATTCCTTCCCTCATTATAATAAGCATGGTGCAACTATCCATAGAATTTGCAAAAAGGATAAGGTAGGGCTAGCTAAGCTCTACTAGCCTAAGACTGGGCACATTGGGCTTTAAACCCCCTATTATTCTGAAAGTGACAATCACCAAACGACTTGGATATGAAGCACTAGTCGTAGAATATGAACTCGAGTTTCCCTAAGTCCTTTTCTTGCCCTACTGCTTACCATCTCTACCACTGTTCTGCTAGCCTTTACCCTGCTCTAAATATATGAACTTCTTATTCTGTCTTTCTTCCATTGCTACTTGTTTCTTTTTTTTATCTTCAACCTATTGTTTATACATCAAAATCCTAGATATATCCATGTTATTATTCAATATTATGGCCTTACACTCTAGTACCAAGTCTCGAGACAATCCCGAAGCAAACTTCCTCATTCTTGCCCTCATACTAGACACAATCACTAGGGCATAACGAGACAACTGGTGGAATTTAAAAGCATACTCCTTTAAAATCATTCATCCCTGCTTTAAGTTCACAAACTCTTCAATCTTAGCCTTCCTCAACTTTTGAGTAAAGAAATGGTCAAGGAAAGCACCAGAAAACTCCTCCCATATAGTTTGCTCAACATCATCACCCCTTGACTACTCCTACTCCCCATACCACTGATATACCATTTCCTTCAACTGATATGTAATAAACTTCACACCCTTCACATCAGTAGCATGCATCACCCTAAATATCTTCTCTATTTCATCGATGAACCCTTGAGGATCCTTCTCAAGTTTAGAGCTAGTAAAGGTCGAAAGATTTAACCTCATAAACTGACAAACTCTAGTAACCTCTAACATGGTCAGGCTAACAAGACTAAAATGTCACCAACTAGGTCAGCATATGAATAGATTGATGAAATTTGGTATTAGAAATATCTCCGTGGGAAAGTAGGCATGAACATGATCAGCCCGAGAAGCCTAAGGAGGACTGGTAGGGACTGATGGAACTCCACATGGGAATTCAAGAGCAGGGAACCTTGATCAGGTTTGTACTCCATAAGAAGAATGAGTTCCATCCACATTTTCCTTAGGTGGGACAGAGGAGTTTCCACGAGTATCGAATCTTTGGGGAGGAATAATCTGAAATGCGAAAATGGAATTAGAGGAGATTTCAGTGCCCTAGACTCTATAACCCAAAAATATAACACAAGAAAGGGTAACATTTCTAAATGTGTTTTACTCTCTACCTTATAAGTATGGCGCGCTACACATCCATAAAAGAGACACTACTTGACACGACTTTGTGGACACCCAATAATCCTGAACCTAGGATCTGATACCAAACTCATCATGACCCAAATCAGGGACTAGTCGTGATAGGTATTTCAAGTCCACCGAGGATCGAAGACCGTCCTCATTATCCTAACTAACCAGAACCCAATAACTAGCAGCGAATGAATTCCAAAAAATAACAAGATAGAGGTGAGTTTCGAACATATAACAAGAGCTGAGTTTCGAATATGTAATAAGATAAAAAAATCTATATCAAGAGGGATCTAAGAATCCACAACATAATCCACCCACACTTTGCCCATAAAAGCCTCTAAGAAACTAAACATCAACCAAAATTGGGACATGCCCCAGACCATAGCCAAATAGCTACCGAAATAGTCTAAGAGATAAATAAAGACAAGACCATGAAATGAGGGTCTTCCAGTGAATGAAAGCTCACCATTTCAAAGCTGACTTTCAGACAATCCAGAAATTACCTATCACTGCACAGGAAAAGTAAAAGTATCTCAGAACCTTGCATCACATGAGGATATAGCATCCGAGAACGGCTAGCAGGGTGAGCGACAGCATGTAACTTAGGAAAGGGATAAAATAATGTCATAATCAAGTCAGTCCAAAATTATTCAAAATAATTTAAACACATTCATACACACACACACATATATATAACATGTCAGGATAGGGAACAAGGTTTAGCATGAGATTTAAAATATTAACTTGGATTGTGTAGCTATCTAGTCATCTAGGCACCCACGGGCTATATAGGTTCAGCTCCCTCTACTGAAAGGGCCCCAGTACATATTAGCCGTATGAACTAGAGATATCTACGAAAAGACCAGGGAATGCTCTGACCCCACTTCATTCCAGGATACATAAATATATATAAGTGTAAACTATACACATGGTCATCAAGATCCTCACGCTGGCAAACATGGTTTCCAGTGTTCGTCCTCCCTGGGACTTACACATTCACGGTAAGCTACATAAACCCCCCATTAAGCCCAATTAAAATAGTTTACATATTTTTATTTATTAACCAAGAATTATTCACAAGGGCATATGCCATTAGTATGACATGCAAGCTAATATCATTATGTCATTCTAATTATTCATTACCTTGAGGTAATGCCCCAACCCTCATGATTTATCAAGTCAAATTTTTGGGGAATGCCTCGACCCCAATAGTTTATAAAAATCAGCTTGAGAGAATGCCTCGACCCCCCGTAGCTTATAATGAAGTCAACCCATGGCCATCAAGGCCTTCAAAAATGATTTGTATTTTATTTAGACTTTTACATAATGCAATAGTTTAGGATAGTAAGCCAAACCATGTGATTAACCATGTTTCAAAGCTAATTATGCAAGTGGATTAAGGGTACACAATTTTCAGACCAATTACAATACCAAAAATCATTAATTTGGGGAAATACCATGACCCCCATCCCATATTACTATGCCCATGCACCAACTTAGTTCAAAAACCATCAATAAAGCATAAATAATATATATATATAAAAAAAAAATCATGGGGACACCATTCAAGCAACAATCATCCAAAATCCTCAAACCAAGTTCCAAAATCAACATTTAAAATCATATGAATATCAACATTCTATGTCATGAATAATACACAAGTTTGTAGAAAAAAGATACATGCTTGGAAGTATTGAGAATTATGGAGGAAAATCACCAATTGGAGATCTAGAAGCCAAATCCTTAGAAGCCCTAGTTGTTCTTTCCTTGGGGGTTTGAGAGAGAAGAATAGTGCTTATGCTATGATAATTTAATGATAATAGAGCTATAAGAGTGTTTTAAGTTATGGGATAAATTTTTCATGGGAGAAAAGACCGATTTGGCCTTAATGAGAACGTGTAGAAAAAATTGTCCCCAGTTGCTACGTGTCACGTCACGACTCACTTGGACTCATATTTTGGGCAGTGACTCAGGGGCATCCTTAATGTTGACCCTATGAGTCGTACTATATAACACGTAATATGGCATTAGGACTCGTAGGGTTGGTCACAAGTCCCTCCATACGACTCATGACCTCACCTTATGACTCATAAGACAGAGGTCATAATCAAAACAGTAACATGGAAACCTACACTGGTCAGTTCATGATTAGGGCCTTACGACTCGTAATGAATCTGTACGACTCATTAGGCGAATCATTAACAGGAAAGTGAGCACAAAAGTCCAAAAATTTTCAGAGGAAAAAATCTTGGGTGTTACATTTTGGTTATTTTTTTCTCTTTAATTTCACCCTCCGAGCTTATGGGGGTCGCGTTGGTTAGTTACTTTCCTTATTTTCTGGCTTATGGGTCCAGTTTATAGTGATATTTATGTTTTCTTTAATATTATTATTTCAATTATTTATTTATAGTATTTGAAGCATTATTTCAGATTTTTCATTTTACCTTAACTTAGCTTATTTATCTTGCAATTTATTATATTTATATTATGATTTAGCTCAATCGACCGACGATACCTACTAAGTACCCATGACTTTGGTACTCATGCTACACTTTTGTACTTTTTAAATGTAGATCCGAGTGCTAGCGGTCGTTGTTGACGCAGAGATTTGTGCTGGTCAGAGTTCGGAGATAGGGTGAGCTCTCGGATCTGGAGTTGACCTTGCTTTCCTTCTTTTGTTTTGCTTGGTCTTTCTATTTTCAAGACTAGTGTATATTTGACTATGATTGTACTTGTATTCTTTTGGTTTGGTGGCTCTTGTACCGATATTACTAAGTCGTGGAATTGTTATTTCTCTCATTTATCTCTTGTTATTATTATTATTATTATTATTATTATTATTATTATTATTATTATTATTTCATGATTTATTACTTGTAAGGCTTTTTCTTGCATATTTTCCGCATTTACATTATTTTCACCAAATTAGCCCATTGATTATAGCTCCGGTTTATGGTTTAGCTTACCTTCTAGTGGGATAAAGTAGGTATCATTATGACTCGAAATCGGATCGTGACACTAGGTGTGTAAACACTACTATACAATAATTTTGGGCTATGGGATTGTGATATATCTTTGGGACTATTATTTTACTAGGTAAGTTAGTTGTGTAATTTATAAAATTATCACATTTTTATATTGTCAACAGGGAAAGGCCAAATATATCTCTAAACTTTCAAAGATGGTATGCAAATACCCTTCGTTATACTTTCGGTTGTTAATGCCCTTGCCGTCATACTTTTGGGTCATATATATCATTGAACATTCAAAAATGGTATGAAAATATCCTTCATTATACTTTTAGCTTGTCAATGCCCTTACCATCATATTTTTGGGCCATGTATAACCTTAAGTTACATAGAGAGAAATGTAGCATTATCTCAGTACATGTACCTAATTTTTTTTTATTTTACCCAAAATTGTAAAACCCACCATATAATATTATTTTACTATTATGAGACCTAGATAAATATTACTCGCGATTATTTCTACCAAAAGACTGCCCTTCAATCTTCATCTCACTCACTCTCAATTTTTGGTACTAAGCATCCTCTCTAACCTAGAGATTAGGAACAAGAAAATAAACTAAAGTTAGACATCTTTGATGTTTGAATTAATAATACTTATCCTCGATGATGACAAGACTGATGGAAAGGGTATTGCCCACATTAGCAATAAATTTCTGTTAATATGTTCGCTAAATGTTGAGAATAGTTATGCTTTGGTAAAAATATTATGGGATAAATTTTTATCCGTATCTAATGTGGATAAAATAATACGATATGGGTAGATTTTATAATTTTGGATAAAATAAAAAAAATCAGATATATGCAATGAGATAGTATTATGTGTCTCCCCATGTAACTTAAGGGTATATATGACCCAAAAGTATGACGGTAAGGACATTGACAAGCTAAAATTATAATGTGGATAAAATAATATGATATATGTGGATTTTAAAATTTTGTTGAAAATAAAAGAAAATCAAGTATATATACTGATATAATGTTATGTGTCTCTCCAGGAAAATTAAGAGTATATATGACCCAAAAGTATGACAGTAAGGACATTGACAAGCTAAAAGTGTAAGAAAGGTATTTGTGTACCATTTTTAAAAGTTTGGGATATACTTGCCTTTTGCCATTAAATATACCCCTCATCATACTTTCGATCTAAATATATGCATAAATATTAAAAATAGTTTAAATGTACCCCTCGCTATGCTTTCAATCTAAAGATACCCGTCTCGATATACTTTTGGGTCAAATATATCCCTCCCATTATATTTGTTGGTCCAAATATACCCTCATTGTACTTTTATGTTGATTTAACCTCCCTCTCCCTTTATAAAGACAATTTTTATCCTATTTTATTTACAAATGAATACGTGATAAGCTTCAAAATAAAAATAACTCACACCAAATGTAAATATTTGTGTGATTCACTGTACAGACTCCTCTAATCCTAACTAACTCCCTTGATTCATACAAAAAATAATACACATATTCACAATTTATACCCCCTATCATTTAAGTCTTTCCCTGGCCTCCCAATGGATAAACTTCTTACAGGAGATTTTTGAAGTTTCAATATATAAGAAAAACATATTTTTCTTTTGTCATCATCTTTTGGTCTAATATCATTTCTTAAAACTTATACTTGAAGTAATTTGCTAAATAATATTACCATATATAAATGGAAAAAGGACATGGGTTGTCCCTTTTTAAAAACTAATGGTCCATGTTTGGGTCAATGGACATTACATGGCTAGTCAACCAAAGTAATTCCACAAATTAGCCAATTCTAATTTTGGGCTATTTCAGCCTCTTTAATATATATACATATATATATAACATTTTTTGGCTAAAAATATATTTTTCTTTTTAAAAAAATATAATAATAAAATATAATTTTATAGAACTGAATAGTTGTTGTATAGAGTATGAATCTATATAAGATATAAGTAGAAACTATATAGGTTGTGTATCGAAACTGTATAACTATCGTATAGGATATGTATCTTAATAATTATTGTAGTCAAAGGTTGTACAGAATGTGTATAGAAATTGTATAATTATTGTATAGAATATATATTTTTACATATGATATGTATAAAAGCTGTATCATTGTTATATAGAATATGTATAGAAATTGTACCATTATTGTATAAAGTTGTATCTATCATGATTGTATGTGTATAAATAAAATTATATGATTGTTGTATAAAATGTATATGCTTCTTAGTCTAGAAATGTACATTGTTTACAGTATTGATTATACATTTATTACACTCAAATTATAAAAAAAAGATATAAGTGAAGAGTTAGGGGAAAAAACTGCAAAATTGCATTTGGTTGTAAAAATATAAAAAAGCATTTTTTTAATTTTATAAAAATATAGCAGCAAAAGAAAAATTAAAAAATACTAACGAAAAAAACAAAAAAAAAATAATAATTGAAGAATAAACAAGAAGTAGCGGAGAAAAGGCCTAAGTGGCTACGGTATCGAAATACAAAATCAATGACCACTCCGTGGGCAATTCTTTTGGTTGAGTGGCCATTTATGTCCATTCCTCGTAAATGAGGGTATATTTGGCCCTTTACACTAAATTTTGAAAAAAAATATAACCATATGTAAATATACCATATACTTTAGTCTGTGCCAATACAGGCCCAACATATGTTATTTGTGTTATTTCAATTCATGTAACATAAATAGTATTTAGAGTGTCAATCAATTTTTTATTAATATAAGTTTTTTTAAAATCTAAGTTGTTAATTATTGTAATTATTGTAATTATAGTACTTTTTACATAATTATCAAACAATTTATGTTACTCGCTTTGTCTCAATTTTATAATTTAGAGTCAATCAAATTTTTACTAATATATTTTTTAAATATTTTAAGTTGTTAATCGTTGAGACTTATAGTATCTTTTAATGTAAATTCAAATAATTATATTATTTGCTTTATCGCAATTTATGTGACACTATTAGAATTTCAAAAGTCAATCATATTTTTTACCATATGTTTTTAAAATATTATAAGATGTTAATAGTTATGATTTATAATTATTTATTTTTTTGCATAATTTTTAAATATATAATATTTTATCAAAATAAAACTAATAAATTAAAATAAATAAAGTACTAAATTTTTAAAACATGTTAAATTCAAAAACATCATTTGAATCAACAAATTACTAAATTAAAACATTAAAACATGCAACTATAAAATGCCAAAACTATCTCTGAATTTATGTGACAAATATAATTTAGATAATCAATCATATTTTTAATATGCTTTTAGATATTTTAAATCGATAGATATTGTAATTTATAATATTTTTTTATGTAATTTTTAAATAATATATGTTACTCTCCTTGTCAAATTTTTATGGCATTGATAGTCAATTATATTCTTAAAATAATTTTAAGTTTTTAATTATTATGATTTGTAATACTTTTTATTCTATTTCAATTTAAGTGGCTTTATTTCAAGAGTCACCCAAATTTTATGATTAAAACAGCGAAGCAGATATGTCCTAAATGACTTATAATACCTAATTAGAAGTGATATAGCAAAAATACTATAAAATAATATTTGTGAAAAAAATTTAAATGAGTCTCGTATAAGATTTCATGTCAATTTAAAACATCAAGAACTAATTTATTATTTTATGTCAATTTTATTTTTTATTAAAAAAAAGGACAGTCTGGTGAACTAAAGCTATCACTATGCGCGATGTCCAGGGAAATGTCCTAGTTTTCCACAATTAGAACAAGTACATTCTTTTATAGATTTCTTTTCTTATATGGTCTTTTATGTTTATAATTTTTACATAATATATTTTTCTTGGTTTCTTATATTTATATTTTAATTTTTTGTATTTCTTATATTTCTTATGTCTTTTTCTTTTCTTATAATGTCTTTCTTCACATCCAAATTAAGGTGCTATTTTATCTTTGCAACATGCTAAATTACTTATTAATATTTTTTTCATTTTTATTTTTTCTCTATATTTTTCACATAGATTTTTATACCATTGTTGTAAAAAATTTATTCTTGCTCCTAGGGTATCTATTATTTTTGCTTCATCCCAACTCTTTATTATTTTTGAACTAAATGATTCAGGTAATTTGCTAAAATATAATCTTCTTATTTCTTTACTTTCCTCTGTATTATATGTTCTTTTATAGTAGTATTCTTTAAATGTGCACGTATATTCATCTATATAACACATATTACATATTTCTAATTTTAACATTAAATTCCTATTCGTATCTTTTTCTTTATTTTGTTCTTCTTCTGGTGTTATACTACTAAATTCATCTCTTATAACTACTTCATATTTTTTCAATATTTCTGTTGGTGATATTTTAGTAGTCGTTGATTTTCCTTCTATTTTATTATCAGATCTTAATACTTTTTTACTTGCTTCGGCTAGGTTTAAGAATCATAATTTTATTGTTCCTATTAATGTCCCTTCTATATATTCTGGTGTATTTGTTGCATCTATATTATTATCTAATAATTATTTTGACATGTATCCTGCCTATAATTATATTATTTTATTTGTATCTATTACACAGTCTAAATCTAAAAAGTTATAATTTTTATTAATTATTTGTTTTGGTGTCCATTTATTATATTTATTTTTTAGGTTATATTTTTTAAACTTATCTTTATAATAATATGTAGGTTTTCTTATTTCTGATGTATTGAGTATTATGTTTTCATCGTCTTCTTTATTAAGAGTATTTATTTTTGTGTTTGTATTTTCTAAGTTTTCTTTATTAATTACTTCTTGTTTTTCATTAATTTTTAGTTTTCCTATGTTTTCTAGAATTTTTGTATATGTTTCACTACCTTCCGAATCATAATTATCTGTTTCTTCAGCATCTATTGTATTTATTTCTAATTCACTGATTTTTGATTCTTTATTTTTTATTTCTAATTTTTCTTTAATTGATTTAGCTCGTTTAATAATTTTTGTTCTTTATCTTTTTCTTCTTTTTCTTTCTGTCTTTTTTCATACAGGTCTTTTAGTATTTGTAGTATTTGTAGTTCTTTTTCTAATTCAGCAATCCTATTATTTTTAGTTTCTTCTATTTTTCATATTTCTTCTGTGGTTTGTTGTTTTATTTTATCTATTTCTTTTTTCCTATCTATTTCTTCGTTTTCTCTTTCTATTCTTACTTTTAACTCTTTACGTTTTTTAGATACCATTTGTTTTAATTCTTTATATTTTTGTAATTTTTGTTCATTATTCATCTAAACAATATTTGCTATTAAATCCAAATATATACTACTTCCGTAACTTTAAACAATGTAGGCTTTGATACCAATTGTCGGGGGTGCGGATAACTTAAATAGATCTATTATAACTCTAATGGATCTATTTTTATTTGTGCGTGGATGTTTCTTAACTTTTCTAAATATTTTTATTTTTTATTTATTTATTTTAGGTTTATTGATGTTCATAGGTTGGGGGTGATTAAATGGTATTTGATTAAATGTTTTACTGTAATATTCTTTAGTTTTTTCTCTTAGTCTTTGTAATTCTTGTATATTATTTTGAAGATATTCTAAATATTCTATATCTTTTGTTCTAAAATATTCAATTAAATTCTCTTTCATAAGTATTTTTGTTAATCTTATTTCTTCCATATCTTGTCTCCAGTATTTTAAATATTCATAGTTTATCATTTTATCCTAAAGTAGTTGTAATACTGCAGATTTCTTTGTAATAATTTATTTTAATTGTACTATATCTGATATTAAATTTTAGATTATCTATTTCGTTAATTATCCTGTCTTTTTCTTCTATGAATAATTCTATGTCTAAATCATATTCTAAACTATCTTTTAATTCTAGTTGTTTCATGGTTTTATCTATCCAAATTAATCTTTCTTTTAATTGTTTTCTTTTTTTTCTAAGCTGGTTTCTATAATTAATTTCTTCGTATAGCCAACTTTGTTTTTCTCTAACTCTTTTAATATATTCTAACATTTTTAATCTGTATAATATCCATCTAAATGATAACTATTATTATATAAGTAATAACTATCTGAATAATATAAACTAAGATCATGCATATCTTCTAACCATTCTAGACTTAATGATTCTTCATGAAATATTTTTTCCCATATTATTTTCTTTATGTCTTCTATTTCTAAGTCTTTAATGATATATAAAACAAGTATCTTAATTTCATCAGATATATAGCTTGTCATATTGTTCATATAATGCTTAGGTTTCTACGAATAACTTGGATAACTTGGAATTGGATTTTAGTAATTTATGGTTTATTAAATGATTTATCATATTATTTACTGGTTGCTTATTTTAATCTTAATAACTTCATTAAGGAATTTCATATATTTTGTATCTTTAGTTCTCATATATTTTTCTAGATTTGTTTTCATTAGTCTTTCTATTAATTGTATTATTTTCATTTCCATTTTCAATATTCTAAATATATGTAATTTATCATGGTTGATGTGTAGGTTTGACATGTAGATATTTATAAGAGTAGGTAGGTAGGTGTGATATATAATTTATTCTAGTCATAAAATATTTACCAAATATTTTTTCCTATATGATTTTTCTTATATCTATATTTTCTATATCCTTAAGTACATACAAAATAAGTATTTTAAATTTATCTACCATTTCGTCAGATAAATAAGTATTCATTTTTCATATGATGCTATTTCAAAATATTCCCTTCAATCATACACATAACAAAATGTGATCATTTTAGATTACTATATACTAGATTATTCTTAAATAACATGTTCTTCGGTCACTATTAGCATGGTAATCTGGATACTTTTCTCTTAAACAGTGTCTCTACTCTGGCTATTCCCCTATCACGGCTTTCTTGCCTCACCGATTTCACCTTTAGGATGACATAGTTCTTAAAGATTTTTCTCCTTTTCCACTTTGCTAATAAACTTCTTAACATGTTATTCTTCGAATAATTCTACTATAAAGTAACAAACATGAACTTATTTTATCATATCATGATTTTCAGGAATTTATGAATTTAGCTATTCATAATCGTAAATAAATATAACTATTCTGGTAGGTTTTATAATTCTGGGCTTTGTTTATCCATAGTTTTTCCTTAGAAATATATCTGTTTTTTATTAAATATTTAAAAAAAAATTGTGTATAAGAGGGAAGACTTGCTTTCAACACATGAAAGTCTTGCCTCTAACTTAGCTGGATGACTTACATATTTATAGAAGGAAAAGAACTATTTACTATTCCTAACTTTACATCTGTCAAAAATTAAAAGACTAATAATGTCCTAAAAAGGTAAAATGGCAAGTGCCAAAAAAAATAAGAAAAGTCAAAAAGGCTAGTCTAGCCTACATAATAAGAATAGTAAATGTTTACATAATTTATGTATTTCACATTTCTCAAAGTCATATCATTCTCCATATGTCATTTTCATATTTCAATGCTTTGTCTTCTTATCTTTCTATTATTGCTCTGTGTCTTTCTATCTTTTGTCATGTATCTTCCAGTTGTTGTCCTTAGCTTCTTCTATTCTAGTTGAACTTCATGGATAATATTATCTTCTCCATTACATCTTGAACATAGATGGTCTGGATATTTGTGTCCTATCATTTTGCAATATCTTGTTAATAATTCTTCTGAAATAAATCCTTTCCTAATTGCTCTTGCAGTTGGTTGTTTCTCTGGGTTGAGTAATGTTAGAATTCATTGTCTAGCATTTTCCATATCTGTTTATCGTAGTTCTCTTGAATTTGAATAATTCATTTGATGATCTCTTGAACAATAGCTCCATATAGGGTTTCCATTGATATAATTATTTGCTAATTCTTGAACAACTGTAGATATTCCAATAAGTCGTTTATTTGCATAAAAATTAGGTATCTCGATTTTAGGTTTCTCTGGTTGCTGAACAATATCTTCCGGTATAATCATATCTCTGGTTAATCCTATTTTTACAATTTGTATAAATGGTTTGATCTCATTATATAATATCTCTGCTGGTGCAGTATAAACTTTATAAAAAATAGATTTCCTTTGGTTATTCTTTTATAAGTGATAAATGCTCTATATAATTCTGGTATATCTGTTAGTTCATTTCCTTCATGGGTATATACGGTATTTAATAATCCATAATTGAAACAAGTTTTAACTAAGTTTGGGTTGGTTTTCGGTAGTGCGATTAACTTGTTGTAACCTTGTAATTTTTAGGTTATATAGTTTGTGTTTAATTCTTGGATATCTGTAGCTCTGGGTTTAAGGTCTAGATAAGTATGTATTTTATGGATATTTTTTATGTATGCTCGGGTTATGTGGTTATAGGCCTTTTTTTTATCTTAGTTCAAACTTTCTCAATATGTGGTAATTTGTGAGGGTATGAACAAGGGGTTTTTTGTGTTTTAGATATAAATGGTTTTTCAAATATCTTATTCATGTTCATGTTCTGATATCTTTGTCCACTAATTCTTTTGCTTGTACCTGCAATTGTAGATTGATAAATGTTATGGGTTTTATGGAGTGTCCCAACGTCTCCTTTTAGCTCTGAAATTTTGATGTTTTCCGATCGACATAGCTCTGCACACTGCTGAGTTAGCTGATTCATAGCTTTAAACTTTAGTTTAACTTCATTAGTCTTTAGCTTTTCTATTTCATTACCTATACTGTCCACTTTCATTGAAAACGTAGTTAGGGTTTTGAGTATTTTTTCTAAAACATCATCTTCTATTATATCAGTCTGTGTAGCTTTGTCTTGATATGTAATCTACAATAACATTTTTGTTAGTACTAATTTCTTCAATTGAAATGTAAAATTTAATATATTTAATACCAGTCTCCGAATCTCTTTCGTTGTAACTGAATTTTGTATTTTCTTTGTTAACCACCAGCGTACCTGTGTATTATCTGTTCGTACAATAAACTTGTTATATACAATATATGACTCAAATGCTAATAAACATTTATATAATGAACATAATTCTTTTCTATTTATTTCCTATTTTATTTCTGTTTCATTAAATGTACCTGAGTAGTATCTACAATGATGTTTTAATTTTTCTTCTTCATATCTATATTTAAGTACTCCTCCATAACTATATTCACTAACATCTGCTTCTACTATATATATAAATTTTTTATTTTCGTCTAGAAATTGTAATTTTAATAACTCTTTACAAAGTATTTTTATTTTCTGATCTTGTTTTTTATCTTCTTCGTTGTAATTATATTCTATATCCTTTTTAAATTTTTTCTGTAATGGCTTTAGGTTTTCTGCTAATTTTGGTATATATTCTCTTACTTGGTTTACTAATCCTTAAAATGATTGTAATTTCTTTTTTATATCTAATTATTCTTTTGAATTTATTATTTTTTGTACTATATGTTGTTGCATTTTTATTCCACTTTTATCTATTTGTATTCCTAAAACTCTATCTGTTCTTTCATAATTTCGGCTTTCTTTTCACTTAAACTTATTCCTGATTTTTCAATTATATCTGTAAATTATTCTAATAATTTTAAATGTTCCTCTTTAATTTTTGTATATAGTAGTATATCATCTATGTATACTATACAATTAGGTAATTGTTTAAAATAACTATCCATAAAGTATTGGTATTTACCTGGTGCATTTTATATCTAAATGGTAATACGTTCAATTCATAAAATCCTTGTGGTACCGTAAATGCGGTTAATTCCTTAGAATTTTCATCTAACTTTAAGTGATAAAATTCTGATTTACAATCAATTTTACTAAAGTAGTTATATCCTTGTATTTGTCTTATTTGTAATATCTTATTTGGTATTGGATAATTGTATGTCATAGTTTTTGCATTTAAATATCTATAGTCAATCACCATTCTACTTTTTTCTCTTTTTTGTTTACTATGTTTATTTACTATAAACACAGGGTTATTATGTTTACTATTGCTTCTTTGTATATACTGTTTTTCTAATAATTCATCTATATGCATTTTAAATTTCTTTTAAATCGTCAAAATTATATGTTAATGGTTTTTGAGTTATTATACTATTTTTATCTATTAATTCAATTTTTATAGTAGTTTTATGTTTTTTCCATCCTTTTAATGGATCTTTACTGTATAATTGTTTTAATCTTTTCTTTATTATTTCTACCTTATCTATTGGAAATGTAGTTATTTCTTTTTTATTTATCGAAAATACAACTAGTTCTATTGTGTCTTCTGTATTTTTCATATTTTCTAACTTTTGTGTAATTTTTTCACTTCCTTTTATCCAATCAGTTTTCTTTCTTATTTTATTAATAACTCTTTTTGCTCTTACTTTTTGTTTACATAGTGTTGTAAACCACCAATCTGTTTTGGTTATTATATGTGGGTAAAATTTATCTAAAAATAGCATTCCTAAAAGCATATCTTTTGATGTTAGTTCATAATTATAGATTTCTTCTATCGTTATTATTTTATCCCATATCTATATTTTTACATTTTTAGCTTTATATGTAATTAAACTTCCTTCATTATTAAATCCTTTGACTACTATTGGTGTTTTTAATTTGTCCCATTTACTTTTTGGTAAACAGTTGTATTTACGTAAGTTTGCTTTTGCTCTTGTATTTATCATATGTGTATAATACCTATTATAATATCCTTCTACTATTATTTTTACAAGTACATATATTTTCATATCATGTCAAAGCTCTTTTTATTAATAATTTTTCTATATTATATGTTATAGATAATTGTGTATGTTCTATATTGTATGGTTTTACTTGTTCTAATCATTTTATTCCTAATATTATGTTTGATTTTTGCATTTCCTCCTATATTTCAAATTCTATTTTTATTTTTTTGACTCCTACTATTATTTCTTTTTTCTGTCGTATCTTTAATGTTTATTAGACTCCTTGGTAGATCTGGGCATATATTACTATTAGATTTTATTTCTTCACTTGTTACTAGATATTTTGCTATATAATTTTCTTCTTGTCATGTGTTTAAGAGTATTAAATATTCTTTTTCATTTATTGTTACTGTTATATAATATTGATTTAAATTATTCAGCACAACTTGTTCTTTTGATGAGTTTGATGATTCTGGTTTTTCATGAGCTATTCTTTTTATTGTACTTATTCTATATCTATGTCTTTGTAACTATAATAATTATTATCAATTGTTTTTACAAATTATTCGAAAGGACTTTTTATTTGTATTTTATTAATTTTATTTTTTTCCGTTATTTTATGTTTTGTTGTTAATACGTATAGATTTTTACCCCCTAAACTTGTCACGAAAACTTACTTTAGCCATTAAGCTTAACATGTAATTATTTACCCCCTAAATAACTTTTATATGAATTTTTTACCACCCACAAAAAATTATATCATTCTCACTATGGAGAGTGCATCATACTTGCACCACATTGGAGCCATCTCGGAGCCACGTTGGATCCACGTCAAAGCCGCATAATTGTTTTTAATACACTTTAAAGTTCATAAGGGGGTAAATAATTACAAGT
Organism: Capsicum annuum; assembly: GCF_002878395.1. Taxonomy (NCBI): domain Eukaryota; kingdom Viridiplantae; phylum Streptophyta; class Magnoliopsida; order Solanales; family Solanaceae; genus Capsicum; species Capsicum annuum. Next base: position 121,777,002 of record NC_061119.1, on the reverse strand, counting down.
TAAGTTTAATGGCTAAAGTAAGTTTTCGTGATAAGTTTAGGGGGATAAATATATCTTTTTTTATTAAATATTATTAATTTTATTATATGTAAATGACTTACAATAATTAATTTGGGATAATATAGTAAAATCATGGAGTAAAAATACTTGTGAAAAAAATTTAAATGAGTCTCATAGAAGATATCCTATTAATTTAAAACATCAAGAATTAATTTATCATTTAGGTCTATTTTATTATTTATTAAATACTATTAGTTTTTTAGTACCTAGATGATTTATAATAATTAATTAGAGGTGATATAATATAACTACGATTGAAGTAGTCGGAACAGACGTGTCATAAATATCTATTTTACTTTTCTTTATTAAATATTATTAATTTTTTAATACCTAGATGATTTATAATAATTAATTAGAGGTAATATAATAAAATTACGATTGAAGCATTCGAAACAGATATGTCATAAATATCTATTTTATTTTTTAATTAAATATTAATAATTTTTTTATATGTAAATGACTTAAAATAATTAATTAGGTATAATATAGTAAAATTACAGCTCAAGTAGTTGAAGAAGTAGATACATTGACGAAGAGTTGTCAGCTTCTTCACACTTATTAATAATAATATTTTTTATTAAATATTATTAATTTTTTAATATATAAATAATTTAAAATAATTAATTAGATATGATATACTAAAATGACAGCTCATACAGGAGTTGGATGCTGCTGCACAATAGTAAAGTAAATTAAAGTAAAGCAATAACTTAATTTTGAAAAATAGTACTAAGATGTGACTAATTTTCATTCGAAGCTAATGAAAAGATTCAATCTTGAACTACTATTTCGTCCACATCCGAAATTTTGTTGCTGCGAAAACTCCAAATATAGCCCAAGCAAATATCTGTGTCTGTGATAATAGTGTTATAGTTTCTCATTATGTACACGTAGCTTTCGTCAGTTAGCATATTTTACACGTCTCAAGAATTTTGGTCTTTACCATTGCAACCCTTTTGTATTTTCTTCAAGTTTTTCTCCTCTAAACTTGTGAGCTTTTTCAATATTATTAGAGTCTGGGTCCAAAAGGTGAAATTTGCTAGATCATTGATGATCAAGATTTGGTATTTCATGTAAATTTGTAGCTGAGAGGGGTTCAATTTGGACTTTTCCTGATCTGGGTCATCTATATTCTTCTCTGAAGATGAAGATGAAGGAAAAGGTAGGGTTTTTAGTGTGTGTATGGTTTGTGCTGTGTGGTTGTTGTTTGGGTAGATTCGTGGTGGAGAAGAACAGCTTGAGAGTAACATCACCAGACCCAATCAAAGAGGTGTATGAATGTGCAATTGGCAACTTTGGGGTCCCACAGTATGGAGGAACCATGGTTGGTATTGTTATGTACCCAAAAACTAATAAAAAATCATGCAAGAATTTCTCGGATTTTGATATCTCCTTCAAATCTAAGCGTGGAGGCATGCCAGTCTTCCTTCTTGTTGATAGAGGAGGTAAATGAGATTCCTGCTAATTCAGTTAACAGCTTCGAATTTTCTGCCAAATTCATTTTACCATCGGATGTAGACCCTGTTAATAGAACATGACAAATTTCTGCTGCCTGTTTTAGCAAAGAATTGCCTTTGTTATTTTTTTTTCCCTGAAAATTCAAGAACAGGCAAGCTTATCCCCAAAAGAGATAAAGAGAAGTTTTTGCTATATGTTTGCTGATATTACGATCTTTCTCTCAGTTATTTGTAGAATTGCAAGCTAGTCCTCAGAGAAACATAATTCTGATGCCTTTGAAGCTAAATATTGTTATGCAACTGGGAGCATGAATTTGTTTGGCTCTTCGACTGAACAACAGAGGAGTGTTTTTTGTATTTGGAGTGGTTTTATTTGTTAACTTATTATAACAGTTTCATGTTGAAACAATTTACACAATGTATCCACTTACATCAACTTATAAGAGTATGTATCATTTATCATCAGGGATGGTTTTAAAGCTTGTATAAACTGTGTACATCTAACTCGTGCTTTCTTGTTCTTTGTTGGTGCATGTATTTGTTCCTGTGCTGGCAGATTGCTATTTCACGCTGAAAGCTTGGAATGCTCAGCAAGCTGGAGCAGGCGCTATTCTTGTTGCTGATGATCGTGTTGAACCTTTAATTACCATGGACACCCCTGAGGAAGAGGATGCAAAGGCAGATTATTTGCAAGATATAACCATTCCATCGGCTTTAATTAGCAAATCTCTTGGGGATAGCATCAAGAAGGAACTATCTAGAGGAGAAATGGTTAACATAAACCTCGATTGGAGAGAGGCTCTTCCACATCCTGATGAGCGAGTGGAATATGAATTTTGGACCAATAGTAATGATGAGTGTGGCCCCAAGTGCGAAAGCCAGAGAGAGTTTGTCAAAAACTTCAAAGGGGCTGCCCAAATACTTGAGCAGAAAGGTTATACGCAGTTTACTCCCCATTACATAACGTGGTATTGCCCGGAGGCTTTTACTTTGAGCAAGCAATGCAAGTCCCAGTGCATCAACCATGGCAGATACTGTGCTCCTGACCCTGAGCAAGACTTCAGTAAAGGTTATGATGGTAAGGATGTCGTTTTGCAAAATTTACGGCAAGCTTGTTTTTATAAGGTTGCCAATGAAAGTGGAAAACCTTGGTTGTGGTGGGATTATGCCACTGACTTTGCAATACGGTGTCCAATGAGAGAGATGAAATACACAAAAGAATGTGCAGATCAAGTAATCAAGTCACTTGGTAGGTTGCAGTTTCTTTCCTTTCATATTTTTGTTGGTGTTTTCATTTTATGCACATTATTGCTTTACTGATGTACATTTGGTGTTGATGAAGCCATAAGTCTAGCTCAATCCATATTTTCTTCTCTCTTGTAAGGTGGTGGTGCTAGTCATTGGTTGCTGTTGGTAACTGTATTTTTTGGTGGTGTTTCTGTCTTTTCCACCTTGTTTATGAGCTGTGAAAGCTAGAAACTATCATCATTTTTTAGTTACCCTTTGCTCAAAAAAGAAAAGAGTATATCATCATTATTGTGCAATTTTTGTAATCTACCAAAAGATCATAGTTTTGTTGAACTCGGTCTCATATATTTATTATCCTGCTTGAGCTTAAATAGATTTGTTTTGCTGCAATCAAAATATACACAGTTGTATCTATCTTTCGTCTTGCATGTATTTTTTGTTTTCGTATTAATAGTCCAATTGACAATATTCTACAAAAACAATTTCCGTATGATAATAAGAAATCATGATAGCACGTGATAGTTTTCTGCTCTGCACTTTTATATTAAATGCCTTTACTTATCTGTTCAAGTAATCAGAAATGGGCAAAATGATCACCCTCCTTGTTTTCTCTCGAGCTAAGGTTGATGTTGTTCATGGCTATGCAAATATTTTTCCTTGTTATGTGGTTCTTGTGTTTTAATTAATACTCCTTGCTCTTTATAGGAATTTGAAATGATGTCTTGAATTTCCTTTTTCTTTTAATGTACTCTGCAGGGTTTGACGTCAAACAGATCGAAAAATGTGTTGGAGATCCTGAAGCTGATTCTCACAACCCTGTTCTAAAGGCTGAACAGGACACCCAGGTGTGTGTCCTATAGAAGTGATAGAACAGATCTTCTATATTGCATTTGAGACTATGTTGAGTTGAATTTGCACCTTTTATATTGCTTCTTTCAGATAGGTAAGGGTGCTCGTGGAGATGTGACTATCTTGCCAACTCTAGTTATAAACAATAGACAGTACAGAGGTACACCTCGTTTGATTTAGGGTGGAAGTGTGTTTGACTTAAACAGAAAGATTCTTATTTTAAAGCATTTATCTTCATCTTAGGTAAGCTGGACAAGGGAGCAGTCCTCAAGGCAATTTGTTCAGGTTTTGAGGAGACAACCGAGCCTGCAATTTGTTTAACTGAAGGTTATTTTCCTTGATCTTTTCTTTGTCTTGAAGGCTAATAATTGTGAGAAATAATGGAGAAAAATATTATTGAATTGTGTTTTTACATAATTATATTGAGACCCTATTTATATATACTACATTACAATCCTTTTTCAAGTAGGATTTTATATACTATTTCTATTCCTACTCATATTCTAATCCCCCCCAAAGATGGTGCATACAAGTCATATGTACCTATCTTGTTACAAATGTAATTAATATGAGGATAGGTGAGAGACTTAGTGAAGATATCTGCAAGTTGATTACTTGACTTCACAAATTTTGTAACAATATCTCCTGAGAGTATCTTTTCTCTTTTCTCTGACAGTGATAATCAATCTCTATGCGTTTAGTCATCTCATGAAACACTGGATTTGATGTGATATGAAGGGCTGCTTGATTATCACACACAAGTTCCAGCTTACTGGTTTCGCCAAATTTTAGTTCTCTCAGCAACTATTTGATCCAAACTAGCTCACAAGTTGCTAAAACCATTGCTTGATATTCTGCTTCTGCATTAGTTCGAGCAACCACACTCTGTTTCTTACTCTTTTAGGACACCAAATTACGTCCTACTAAAACACAATATCCGAATGTAGAACGTCTATCAGAGGGTGATCCGTGATCCTGCCCAATCAACATCTGTATATCCAATGATATGCTCATGACCTCGATCCTCGAAGAGTAGTCCTTTACCTAAAGTTGACTTTATATATCGCAGAATACGAATATCTGTATCCGAATGACTATCATAGGGGGAAGTCATAAACTGATTTACAACACTCGCAAGAAAGGATATGTCAAGTCTAGTCACTGTGAGATAATTTAACTTTCCAACCAACCGCCTATACCTTCTAGGATTCCTTTGTCCTGACAGAAGTTTAGCATTTGGATCCATAGGAGTGTCATTAGGTCTATATCCCATCATTCCCGTCTCCTCAAGAATGTCTAAGGCATACTTACGTTGAGAAATAACAATACCTAATCTGGACTGAGCAACCTCAATACCTAGAAAATATTTCAGTTTGCCGAGGTCTTTAGTCTGAAAATGCTGAAAGAGACGTTGCTTCAATTTAGTGATACCATCTTGATCATTGTTGGTGATAACGATATCATCAACATAAACCACCAAATAAATACACAAATTTGGTTCAGAATGCCGATAAAACACTGAGTGATCAACTCCACTACGAATCATTCCAAATTGCTGAATTACTGTGCTAAACTTTCCAAACCAAACTCGATGGGACTATTTCAAACCATAGAGTTACCTGCTAAATCGACATACGAGGCTACTAAACTCTCCCTGAGCAACAAGAGCAACAAAACCAGGTGGTTGCTCCATATAGAGTTCTTTATCAAGATTATCGTGCAGAAAAACATTCTTAATGTCCAACTGATAAAGAGGCCAATGACGAACGACAACAATAGATTGGACAAGACGGACAAATGTTATTTAAGTCATGAGAGAGAAAGTGTCACCATAATCAAGCCTAAATTTTTGCGTGTATCCTTTGGTAACAAGGCGAGCCTTAAGCAGATCAACCTGAACGTTTGGATCAACTTTGACAGCGGCAACCAACAGTAAATTTACCTGCAGGAAGGTAAAGAAGCTCCCAAGTACCACTCGTATGTAAAGAAGACATCTCAGCGATCATAGTCTACTTCCATCTTGAATAAGAAAGTGCTTCACCTATAGACTTAAGGATGTAAATAGAGGACAAAGATGATACAAAAGCATAATAGGGTAATGATGGACGATGATAACTCAAGAAAGTCTAATGTGAGTTAGCATTACGAGTGGAACGTATACCTTTTTAAAGTGCAACTGATTGGCTAGGAGAAGGCAGTAGAAACGGTGTGCGGCGCATGACAGGAATCATCTGGGACTAGTGTTAGACGCAGACGACGATGATAAGTCGGAAGTGGTGGCACTACAGCTGGAGACGTAGAAGTAACCATTCATTCCTCAAAGGTTGGTGCGGGGAAGACTGGAGTTACGGGTAAGACCTCAGAGATATCAGGATGATTAGAAGATGTATAGTATGGTTGAGATTCAAAAATGTGACATCGGCGGATATAAGGTAGTGAGAAGATCCTGTGAATAACAACGATACCTTTGTTGAACTCGAGAGTAACCAAGGAACACATTTGAAAGCACGAGGGGACAAAGCATATGCTTCCAAACGCGCGAGAGGGATAGAGTAGAGATGTGATTGTGGAAATAGTATGGAATGAGGAACCTGATTTTGAATGGAAGATGATGGCATTCTATTAATTAGATAGCAAGATGCGAGGACTGCATTACCCCAAAAATGCAGCAGAACATGGGATTCAATGAGAAGAGTGTGAGCAGTCTCAAGAAGATGCTTATTCTTCCGTTTTGCTATACCGTTCTGCTGAGGGGTGTACGGACAAGATGTCTGGTGAATAATCCTTGATAAGTCACAAACTCTTGAAACTGAGAGAATAAGTATTCTAAGACATTATCACTACGAAAAGTACGAATCTAAACACCAAATTGATTTTGTATTTCAGCACAGAAACTTTTGAATATAGAAAAAACTCAGAACGATCTTTCATTAAGAAAACCCAAGTACATCTTGAAAATCATCAATGAAACTAACAAAATAACAAAAACCTATAGGTGAACCGACTCTACTGGGACCCCAAACATCAAAATGAACTAATAAGAAAATAGGCTCTGAACGACTCTTAATACTACGTGAAAAAGTAGCATGAGTATGTTTTCCAAGTTGACATAACTCACAATCTAATGTGGATAAACTAGACAGACTAGGCACCATCTTCTGTAGCTTGGATAGACTCGGATGTCCCAAATGTTTGTGGATTAGGTTTGGAGGGTCTGTAATGGAGCATGCTGTGAAGGAATTTGCAGAGGTAAGATGGTAAAGGCATTGTGATTCATGTCCTGTACCAATTGTTTGTCCCTAAATACGGTCCTGCACTAGAAAAAAAAATCATCAAAAAATTTATACTACAATGAAAGACACGTTTCAAATAACTAACCGATGCAAGATTAAAAGGACAACCAAGGACATAAATAACAGAGTCTAAGATTGACAGGAGATAGGGGTTTGGCTTGTCCAACTTATTTTGGTTTTGTTCGGATCCCATTGGCTAAAGTAATAGGTGGAAGAGATTGTGAATAAAAAATATCAGACAGAAGTGATTTGTTACCAGAAATATGATCAGAAGTGCCTGAGTCCACGACCCATGATCCAAGTGTACTAAACTGTGAAACACAAGCAAAAGAATTACCAGCAACATAAGCATTAGGCTGAGCAACCGAAGCTACTTATGGAGATGTGTGCGTACTTGCTCGATACTGAAGGAACTCATCATATTCTGTCTGGGCAACATGAGCATTAGTGGATGGTCCATTAAGCTATGGAGATGTCTGCTTACTTGCTCGATTTCAAAGGAACTCATTATATTCCTTTACAATAATAAGATCATAAGTAGGTGGTGGACCATGCAAAATATGACATATCCTGAGTGTGTTCAATTTTATGACAATCGTAAGTTGCTCAGTCTCTTCAAAAATGTCTACGGGTGCGTGTCACATCCTCCAAAACAGTGTATTTTTGAAGGATCCGACACGGGTGCGACAATATTTTTGGAGAGTCCGAGCAACTTGTCAATAACTACACTTTGATCGAGATTTTCCAGAACGTCTTCCTCATCGCTTATTCTCCATATTGGCTGATATGTTCGTTTTTCTAAGGTTTGAGATTCAGGAATAGAGGAGTCAACGGTGGGTGATAAAATTACTTTGTGACTAGAAGGCGCGGCAAGACGAAGCAGACAAGCGAATAACTCATCCATTGTAGGAACTGTAGGACTAGCTAAAATCTAATCACGTACTGAATCATGGTCGGTAGAAGGTCTAGCAAGTGTAAGAACTAAAAACAACATCTGTCTGTGCTCTTGTTGTTTTTCCGTATCTGCAGTGACGGGCATCAATATATCAAATCTTCCATGACTGCTTGTACTTGTCCCAAGTAAGTAGACATATCGGATTCTTGTTTCTTCAAGTTGGTCATTCGAAATATCACATCACAAAAATGAGATATGTCAGTGTATAAAGCACAAGCCTTTTTCCAAACTAAATAACATGTCTGGAATGGACGAAATAAGGGCATCAACTTGGAATCAATCAATAGATCGTCGTAACAGACTACATAATTGAGCGTCAACTTTCTCTTATTGATCTTTGGATTTCGCATTTTCCGCGCTAGATTTTCCCTTTTCATCTACCAGTGCCTTGATCTTTAAGTGATCTTGGACACCTTGACCTTTGCACCACAACTCAACCGAGGAAGCCCAAGCTAAATGATTTGGACTTCTCATTAATGGTTCGGAAGTGATCATAGGACTTGAACTTTCAATTCCAGTATTTTTGGAGCCAAAAATATCATACCCAAAAGATATCTTTGGGAATTTTGACTTGAAAACACCAAGAAACAGAATGTATGTGGATGTTTGAGATTGCTGAAAATTCGTCGAAAAAAATGTGAAGTTGCTGGAGTTACGGTTTCAGCGATCGGAATCTAAAAAATTTGGTAGAATCTGAAAAAATGAAGCTGGTCGGAGATCGGAATAGCTGGGTGACCCCAACAGAAAAGTAACAACTCAAATTCGACCGGATAAGAGCTCACTCGCCGGCGCGTGACGCAGATCTCGCCGAAATCACGGAATTCTATCAGACGTGTGGGAGCTCGTGGCTTGTATTTTTTCGGTGGTTTTGGTTGGGTTTTTGTCGCTTGATCTTTCTGATCCTCTTGGTGGTAGTGTATTTTGAACACAACCCACAAAACAGATAATGACACAAATCAATCAGCAAAAATTGACACATGGTGACTGAGTTTTCTTTTTCTAAAGTTTCTCACCAATGTTCTGATACCATGTGAGAAATAATGGGGAAAAATATTATTGAATCATGTGTTTACATAATTACCTCGAGACCCTATTTATAGACACTACATTACAATCCTTTTTCACGAAGGATTTTATATACTATCCTATTCCTACTCATATTCTAACAATAATAATTTGGTATCAGCTTCTTCGTGCTTGTGGTTTTTTTAAAAAATGAGACAGAAGTCTGATCTCGGTGGGATCTTCCCCAGTTCTTTTTTGCATCTCCAATGGTGTTGAATCATTTATCGTTGTTGAATCATTTTCTTGGTTGCAAAGACTGGTGAAAATATAAGAAGTGAGAGAATATTTTTTTTGAAACTAGAAGTGAGAGAATATTGCTGGTATAAATTCTTGCAGATGTTTTTGGCTACCCAACATATTCCAACTTTTAATATGATGAGATAAAAGCGACATTAGCTACAATTGCTACATTAAGCTCGGATATTCCATTGTGGCAGGTTTTAAGGACCAGCTACTCTTTAGTTTATGCGTTTTCCCTACAAGGTGGTAGTCAAAAGTTGTTTTAATACTTGCTTTGCAGAAATAGAAACAAATGAATGCTTAGAATCAAATGGTGGTTGCTGGCAGGACAAGGCTGCTAACATTACAGCATGCCAGGTGGGGTTATTTGTCTAAAGACTGCTTATATGATTAACCTTATTTTGCAAAGTTTCAGTTTTATTTGCTTCTAGATCAACTTCCAATCATGCACAAAATTGTGATGCAGGATACTTTCCGTGGTAGAGTATGTGAATGCCCAGTAGTTCAGGGAGTAAAATTTGTTGGTGATGGTTATACTAACTGTGAAGGTAAGCTTTTCATCCATTAATTGTCATCATTTTTCTCACACCTCAAATTGGTGTTGTGATGCATGCACGTTGCCTTCAGAGACTATTAGACTAATCTGTTGAGCTTGCGGTTTGACAGCATCTGGAGCATTGCGATGTGAAATAAAAAATGGGGGATGTTGGAAGGGAACCCAAAATGGCAGGACATATTCTGCTTGCATTGTAAGAGGCTATATTCAAGCATGATTAGCATTACCTTTTGAACTTTCCTCCATAGCAATTGTCATTCTTTTGTGGGAGGCCCTAAATGCCTTCTTTTGTTTTGGTTTTACTTGAGCAGTGATCCAAACTTTAAGATGTCTCTGTTTCTTGGGTTATTTAGGCATTTATCTCAAATGACTTTCTGTAGATAGAGGCATTATATGTCATATCCTTGTCTTGTCAGGACGATCACACAAAGGGTTGCAAATGTCCACCAGGATTCAGAGGGGATGGAGTTAACAGTTGCGAGGGTATGTAGAATTTGTTCATTATGTATCAATCCGTCGACCTATATTGTTCCCGAAAGCATTTCAACATTTAATTATTTATTTCTTGAGATATGGATTCTGTATCTGTTTAATTTTCCCAGAAATAGTTGCATCTTTTTCTTTCTAAGAGATCAAGTCCTTTAACTTCCTGTCATAAGAACACATTAATCAGTATATGCCGGCGAGGTTGGGGTTGAAATGGTGTTGCTCTCTATTTTATAGCACTTTTGTTAAACAATAATAGTACTATCCTTAAAGTTCGTCTTCAATTTTGTTCCTTCTTCAGATATTGATGAATGCAAGGAGAAGCTGGCTTGCCAATGTGCTGATTGCAAATGCAAAAACACTTGGGGTAGTTATGATTGCAGTTGCAGTGGCAATTCATTGTACATGCATGAACATGACACGTGTATAAGTAAGTTGAGATGCTGTCAATTTGATGAAAATATACTTGTAATGGTAGACTTATATACTTGGCTTTGGTGAAGGTAGTTAAGTTTTCATAATATGGTGTTTCTTTATAATAGGTAAGTTTTATAATATGACGTTTGTGATATTAGCATGATTTAGCTTATTACTTTGATCTACTCTTTTTCAAAGTTGTATGTCTGTCGATGTCTTTCTGCAACTAAGTTTGTTGGAGCAATTTGCAGGCAAAGATGCGAAGTCAGGGTTCGGCTGGGGCCTTGTTTGGACCATCATCTTGGGTTTGGCTTTTGCAGGGGTTGCAGCATATGCTGTATACAAGTATAGGATCCGGGTATGTTATTGTACAATGTTCCTTATTTTTCTATTATATAGAAGTGGTGGTTTCGACCACCTCTTACGTAATTATTAAAACACCCCTCTACTTTCATTTAATTACATATTATATCCTAATATATAATAATTTCATTGTTTTATTTAATGGTTTAAATATTTAATATATTCTATTAATTTATATTAATTAACTATAACTACATATTGGAAGTAAAATTTTTTTATTTATTTAATTGACTATCATGTTCAAAACTAATTTGTTACCACAAATCACAATAATAAAATATTTAAAAGACATAGAGAATTTTATTGACTTTCATTATTTTAGCAATGCCATATAAATTGAGATAAAAGAAAAAGTACTGCAAATCATAATAATTAACAACTTAAAATATTTAAAAGATATATAAAAATTTTAGTTGACTCTCCAAATTGTATAGAAGCCACATAAATTGGGACACAAGGAGTAAATATATTATTTGATAATTACGTAAAAATTATTATAAATCATAATAATTAAAAAGTTAAAATACTTTTTTAAAAATAAATAAAAATTCTATTCAACTCTCAAAATTTTATCGGTGCAGCATAAATCATGACAAAATAAAAAATTATCTTAATTAATTGCAACTAAATATTTAAAGTAACTAAATTTTATTATTTTAATTGACTTAAAATAAAAAATTATCTTAATTAATTGCAACTAAATATTTACATTAAATCAATTTTATTATTTTAATTGACTTTTATACAGAAAATTAATATTTTTATTTATTTATTTATTTTAGTAAATTTAAATTTAATTTTTTTTTCTTCTTCTTATATAGAAATACTAATATTTAAACTTAACTTTAAATTTTTAAAGTACAAAATTAATAAATTTAATTTAATAAAATAAATTTCTAATGAATATTTTCTTAGAATTTGTGTTGGGTCAATATGTATCAAGTTAAAAAGAAATAAAGAAAAATATATAGTAAAATTTTATTATTGTGAAAGATAAATATAATGCACTATCCAATACAACAACAACAACAAACCCAGTGTATTCCCACCTAGTGGGGTCTGGGGGGTAAGATGTACGCAGTCCATACCTCTACCTCTGATGAAGTAAAAAGGCTGTTTCCGATAGACCCCCGGCTCAAGGTACGAGATACCACACAAACACATAGTGCAGCACAGAAGCAGATTACATAACATAAATACGGCACCCATAAGTAATATAAAGCAGAGGAAAGCAGGGGAAAGCACACAGATTCGTAATACAACATGGAACACGGAACACGGAATCATGACAAGAATAAAACCCCCACCAAGTAATTCCCTACACTAGCGACCCGAACTGACCCTAATCCTCTGCCGTAATTCGCGTCCTCCATACCTTCCTATCTAGGGTCATGTCCTCGGTGAGCTGTAACTGTTCCATGTCCCGCCTAACCACCTCACCCCAGTACTTCTTCGGCCTACCCCTACCCCACCTAAAACCATCCAACGCTAGTCTCTCACACCTACGGACCGGGGCATCCATGCCCCTCCTCTTCACGTGTCCGAACCATCTCAATCGTGCTTCCCGCATCTTGCACTCCACTGAAGTCCCACCATCCTTCTCCCGGATATTCTCATTCCGAACTCTATCCCCTCTAGTCAGTCCACACATCCAGCGCAACATCCGCATTTCTGCCACCTTCATTTTTTGGATGTGGGAGTTCTTAACTAGCCAACACTCCGCTCTATACAACAAGGCCGGACGGACTACCACCCTGTAGAATTTGCCTTTAAGCTTGGGCGGCACCTTCTTATCACACAGCACCCCCGACGCGAGTTTCCACTTCATCCATCCCGCTCCAATACGGTGCGAGACATCCTCGTCAATCTCACCGTTACTCTGGATCACGGACCCAAGATACTTGAACTTGTCCCTCTTACATACTTTGCATATGCAAATATCATACTTTGCATATGCAAATATAGCATCCCGTATTTAATTAATATACTATTCCGATGAATTATCGATGATTACTATTGGATATGATAAAATTATATTAATTTTTATAATAATAACATAATCAATCGCTCTTAATTAATTATTATGAGTCATCTAGGTATTAAAAAAATAAATAATATTTAATGAAAAATAAAATAGACATAAAATGCGAAATTAACTCTTAATGTTTTAAATTAAATTTTCGTCTTTTGAACGATGATTTTACTATATTACTCCTTATAAGTCATCTATGTAAGAAAAATAAGAATGACAAAATGATATATCAACATAAAATATTTGATTGACTATCAAAATTATATTAGTGTCACATAAATTGAGACGGGACAGAAGAAGATATAAAACAACATATATTATTTGAAAATGAAATAAAAAGTACTGTAAATAACAATAACAAAAAAAAATTTTAAAAATTGACTGATTTCTGCTTCAGCTGCTTCAATCGTGATTTTAATGTACAGTGATATTTAAAGAGGGTAAAATGACATAATGAGATTTAAAGAGGATAAAATGTATGTAGTAAAGTGTGAGAAGAATAAAACATAAGTAAATTTTATTACTATATTTTAAAGAAATTAAAGAAAAGAAGTATAAAGATTATTTGCAAAAGATTTTTATAAACTAATTTAAATATAAATAAAGTAAATTTAGGTACAAAAACGTGTATCTATTACAAATTTGCTATCAAATACTTCGCATTTTCTTAACATTAGCAAATTTTCTATCAAATATGTGTAGCCATCTTTCTCAACTTTTTACAACTCCTCAATATTAATTAACATTTCTCTATTTTAAACATAAAATAAAGAAAAGAAAATCTCAATTCTTCCTTCTCTATTAAAAAACAACACTCTTTTCTTGTGTTAAAAATAATAATTAAACAAAACAATAGTGAATCTAAGCTGTGTATTCTCTTTATCGGGTAAGTTTACATGATTCTTAATCTTTGTGATATTGAAAATCAATAATCTGCTGGGTATTTGATTTAAACTATTTCATCAGATTTACGCCTATTCTTTCTTTATATTTCTGATCGCAAAATTCAATAAGAAGGCTAAGAAAAGGTTTCAATTGTGATCCCCTCAGCTCAATCATACTAATGAAAATATTCTACTGCTCAAACTTTCTACTCCAAGATAAATTCTAAAACTTAAAAATTGCAATCCATATGTTCTACTGTTGGGTCCGTGCTGCCACGGGCCTTGCACTTCTAGTCATTAAAGATGGAGAACTTTCACCTGATGAAAACACAAAACTAAAATCATTTGAAATGTTATGCTTCTTCTAATTAATCAGTTTTTCCATGGTAATTAACGAATGATCTTCAGAACTAGTGCTGTTAAAGTGATTTGGGAATTTGAAAATACTTAGACATGTCAAATCTCCTTGGATGCTTTTCCTTTTGGATTTTGCATTTGAGTTACCTGTTGAAGTAGTTTGATCCTTAAATAAACATGGTTGATGGGAAGGCCAGCAAGTTCCTTCTGTTTTACCATAAATTCCAGTTATATAGCTTCCACTTGAGTGTGTAAAAAGTCTCCAAAATGAGCTGTGCCACCAAATCAATAAAAGCAAGAAAGTCAAGAGCTTTTTGGGTAAATATCAAGTTTTTGGAGTGGGATATCTTTCTTTGATTCTCAGAAAGAGAGGAGCTCAAAGGTTTCTTTCTGATGTCGTATATTTCTCTCCGATCACCATCTTCGGGACAGATTCGTCTTCTCAGTTTTTGCCTTTCTTAAACTTAGCATGAAATCCATTGGCATATGCAGATACGGGGCTCCTAGATTCAATGCAGTTTTTTCCTTTTATCTGTTTTCTTGTTCAATGTTGCTTTCACCTTTCCATTAAATCCTGAAACCTTGTATGTGCAGAGATACATGGACTCAGAGATTCGAGCCATCATGGCACAATATATGCCTTTGGATCAAGGAGAAGGGGCTAGTCATGTACCCCAAGGGAACGTCTAATGATAGATCATTGCTGAAGAATGATAATGGCCTGGGTAGAATGCAGTCCCCACTGGATGTCTGCCACCAGTTAGTGAGCCTAAAGTTCTTTGTGCTTATGCCATTCCTCTGGAATACTTCTCTCTTGTCGGCGAAACAAGGTAGATCTTATTTATGTACATGTATGTCCTAACAATGCACATAAACCCAATAATAAGAATTTTCCTTGAATTGGATTTGTGCAACGTTTCACTTCTGGAAATAAGAAAATGCGCAGAGTTTGTATTCCACTTTGAGAGCATTTTGCATTGCCACAATATGATACGAATGGGTGGTAAGGGGTTCATGAGTATGCCCATCTCTTCTTGTTTTGGATCAAGGCATAATTAATTGATTGATGCCACCTCCTTTGCTCTTGTAAACGATCAATTTTTATTGTCCAGCAGCAGAGTGTATAAGTAGAATGTGTACCAATTGTCAGATATGGCCACTTCCACAATGTTCTTAGTCGGCCTGGTGGGGTGATTTACAAGAAAGATTTTGGAGATAGCAAACTTGAACTTTTGCCCGGCTTGTTGCATCATAAGATTTCAAATTTCACAAGTTTTGACTTTGAACCCTAAAGCTTTATTCACAGGGCAAGCCGGAGTCCGGAAGTTCAAGACCTTTTAAGGTCATTAGGTGTAATTTCCTGAGATTTGATTGGTGGCTGTTATCGTCTAAAACTTTTTGGCCAAATATATCGACAATATCTAGTTCAATTAAGCACTTAAAACATTTGATAATATATTCTTGTTATATACTTCCACCTCAAATTTTTAATATTTTTTTAAAATTTGTGTGTTTTCAAGTGCTCAGTATGCCGTGGCCTAAGGTGTCATGTCCTTTAATTATACATGTCCATATTAATTGAGTCACACATGAGTTTTATGATGTATTGAGGCTAATGTGTAATCAATGGAGGCGACATATCTTTAGTGATTTACTTGTCTATGTAATGGAGTTTTGAAAACACAAACTTTTTCTAAATTCTAGTTAAAATTGTTCAACAAGAATATTTTATCATATGCCCAGGTGCTTAAACAAAACATGCGATAATTTGAGTATCCAAATAAAAATTACTATTCCCTATATTTCAATTTGTTTGACCTATTTGGACTTGAAACGGAGTGTAAGAGAGTAAAGAAACTTTTGAATCTTGTGGTTTTAAATTAAAGATATATCAAATGTATTAAAATGTCTTTTAGTCTAGTAAGTTGTAATCTTAAATGTGCATGTGGAGAGTTGAAATTAAAGAGTTGCTAAAAAAGAGAAGAGATATCCTTTTCTAAAGTTAAAAAGAAAAGTATGTTAAACAAATTGAAGGGGAGAAGTAAAATTTAAGGGTCTATGTTGTATTCCACCAAACATTTTCGTTATTCAGGGCATAATCAAACTCTAACCATTTACGAGATGCTATTTCATGTGCTTCATCCAGTATAGAGGATGGACTACTCTCTACTTATTTGGTCTTTACGACTCCTATTTTGACTTCGGGTCTTTTTGGTTAGTTCTTTACTTCTACGAAATAATAGTAGGCATATGTTAAAACAGGTCGGAACTTGTATCACAATGTTTAGTTTTAGTTGCATAAGGCTAATCAATCAAGAGCATATTGTCACGCCCCAACTCAGCAGGGATCGACAAGAATCGTATGAGCACCTACCATACAAATTATCTATGACATATAAAAGCTATAAGACAATAGATGAGCGAATAGCTAACGTAAGCTGCAAATATACAATAGAGAGTCAAACTGCGCAAAGATATACAACATGACAATTGTATGATGTATAGGAAGCTCTAAAGTGTTTGAAAATTGTACAACTGCGAACTGGGTCGAGATAGGACCTTGACGTACCCAATCAGCAACCTGTAAACATAGCCAAAAAGGCACTACAAATATACTGGATTTAGATAGAGATGAAGCTCATGAAAAGGTCAGCTAGAAAAGGCAATAGAAGCCTGATCCTCCATTTATAGAAATGCACATCACCCCTGAAAGTAGAGACACCAGTACATATACATGTACTAGTGTATAAAGCAGGTAGAATAATAAGTAGACAAGTACAGATGCTCATATGAAATATCAAAGTGAATAATTTATGAAAATATAAGTGAAAGATACACTATGAAAATGTAACTTATGCACTAGCTTATTAGCTAATCAAACATGACGTAAGGGTTGTTTATCATAATATAACACCCAAAAATTTGCATAGGTGATGTCCTATGACTATTTCTAATACAAATAGTCATATGATGCCTATCAATGCTAAGTGTAAGGCAAGTGTTGCCTGAATACTCATGACTATGTTTCTACACAAGTAACTGTTCTTACAATCTGATACAAGGTGTACCCTCCGTGGAGTCTGTTGGTTTTAATACAGTTAAAAACTGAAAATCGAGATGAGTTAGAAGAGGAGAGACGTAAAAAAGTTTATTTTTCTTTTCTGGTAAAAACTGCATATTATTGATCAACTCCTCCTTAAATAGTGCTATTACAACCAAAAATAGATTAAACTTACCATAAAAGAAAACATATTTGCTACAAAAAATAATAACTAATCAATTTCCTACCAAAAATAAAAATTCTAATTTGACTAGGAGTTGTATGTAAAAAAAAGTTGGAGAAAATAAAAAATAAATCACGTGCATTATCCGTTAAAGCAACTTTTAACACTCCTCCTTGCTTTAGGAACTGCAAAATTTTGGTCTTCTGTCTTGGGATCTCCGCACTTGATAACCGAAAGTGACCTTGCGAATAAATCTACAGATTCATCTTTTGGCTTATAGTGAACTAAATTCACTTCTTGTCTTGAATGCAACCCTTGATTATTAAATCCTTTTGACATGTCTTCCTTCTTCGTTTGTATCTTAAATTTAAACTTACCTGTTTTATTTTTTTGAAACATAGATAACACCTCCTTAGCTTCAATTTCTTTAGGGACATTGAAAGCTCCTTTAAATCTAAAAGGTTCATTATTGCTTGTGCCTTTTCAATTAGAGGATTATCTTCTAATTTTTCCAGCCTATGATCTTTTCCATGTTCTACAGAAACATCTTCCATTGGATCAAATAAGAAATGTTTACCTCTCATCTTAATGTTTAAAACTTCTTTTCCAGTACCATCATTGATGAAGCAATGTTTATCCTTAAAGGATACTTTGTATCTTTTTTCTACCAACTGACAAATACTTAACAAGTTTTGATCAATATCAGGTACATAAAGAACATCTGAAATTGCTTTATTACCTGAACTTGTTTTGATGACAACAATTCCTTTTCCTTCAACAAGAATCTGGTTATCATTTTCGATCCTAACTTTGAATATTTTAGTAGGTTTTAATTCTTTAAACAAACTCTTGTTATAAGTCATGTGGTTGGTGCAACCGCTATTATCAACCAAAAATTTGTTGAAACCTTACTTGAGATACATGTTGCAACAAAAAGATGGTCTTTTTCTTCTTTATAGACCACACGTGCATATGCTTCATAATTTTCAAGTTTACTTTTGCAAATCACTGCATCATAGGAAAGTTGATTGCATTTGATGCACTTCGTGTCTAGCCTTTTCCAACATCTATATGATGGATGACCCATTTTTCCACAGTGCTCACAAGGTGGGTAATTTTTAATATTTTTACCCCTTTTTTGAGTTTTGTGGTTGGCTACTAAGGCTCCTTCAACTATACCATC
Organism: Capsicum annuum; assembly: GCF_002878395.1. Taxonomy (NCBI): domain Eukaryota; kingdom Viridiplantae; phylum Streptophyta; class Magnoliopsida; order Solanales; family Solanaceae; genus Capsicum; species Capsicum annuum. Next base: position 121,758,333 of record NC_061119.1, on the reverse strand, counting down.
TTGCCTCATAAGTTTTCCTTATTCCAGTGTCTAAAAAGAATTTAACAACTTCGCCAAAGTAATCTTGGACAGATCTTGTGTATTTTCCAAGGTAGTTATACATGTTTCATATCTTTTGGGCACTAAAACAAGAAATTTTTCAACAATTCGTGAATCTTTAAATTCAGTGTCTAGTAATCTTACCTTGTTAACAATGCCAAGTAATCTGTTCGAGTACTCTTTGACCGTCTCGGAGTCTTTTATTCTTTGCAACTCGAACTCTCTTATTAAATTCAGTACTTGCATTCCTCGGATTCTTTCATCTTCAGTATATTTTTTCTTTAGATAATCCCAAATTTCTTTTGGTGATGTGAGAGACATAATTCTTGTAAAAATAGTTATTGAAACAAAAACAAATAGAGTTGCCTTTGCCTTAGATTTTGTGGTTTTCTTTTTCTTGTGACTCTTGATTTAGGTTGTGGTGGGATTATTTGGCAGCGGATTAATTTCATAATCATATTCCACAGCTTCCCATAGATCAAGAGCCTCCAAGTAAGTTTCCATCCTCACAACCCATAATTGATAATTTTCACTATAAAAAATGGGTGGAGCCATTTGTGAAAAACTATTTTCAGAATCCATCTCTTCTCTCATAGGTCCCTCAAGAAAAATAGCTCTAGATATCAATTGTTGGTTTTAATATAGTTAAAAACTGAAAATTGAGATGAGTTAGAAGAGGAGAGATGCAAAGAAGTTAATTTTTCTTTTCTGGTAAAAACTACATATTATTGATCATCAACTTCTCCTTAAATAGTGCTATTACAACAAACAATAGATTAAACTTAACATAAAAGAAAACCTATTTGATACCAAAAATAATAACTAATCAGTTTCCTACCAAAAATAAAAATCCTAATTTGACTAGGAGTTATATGTAAAAAGTTGGAGAAAATAAAAAATAAATCATGTGTATTATTTCTTAAAGAAACTTTTAATAGAGTCACTATAATGGCCTTACTCGTACGCCATATATGTCATATCTTAGTTGAGTCAATGTCACGACCCAACTAAGGCCTGGCCGTGACGGATATCCCAAACCATGAAGGCCCGGGCGTCCTACTCTATCTGGTAATAATGCACAACATTCACATAATAAAAGGAGATGCGGAAATATAATCTGATATGAAAACATGGTCATACTCTGGATTTAGTTTAACAATAAGGAATGAAATCCGAACTCAACTAAACAGCATCTGAAACAATCTGCGAAATCTCTACTACATAAAAATCTGACAACTATCTGAAAGCTGGGACAAGGCCCCCAGTAGACCAAAACAACGGAATAACATAATCTGAAATAATAGGCCTTCTGGAACAAAGAAGGCTCACCACTGCACAAATCACTTCTCTCTGGAATACTCTACTGATTAGCCGGACCTTTAGACTGAGCCTCCGAACCTGGGAGGTAGGGGGTCAATACAGATGTACTGGTATGCAGAGAAAATCCAAAATAATAATTTATATTCAACATATATGAGAGCAATTTAAAAACAGTTCATTAACATATCATATAGTAAGAAATCTCATGGGCATTTCTGAAAGACTCTGAAAGAAAATCATCTGAACTCTAAGACATTCTTTGTTTTACTTCTGCTCTAAGTGGTATACCGTACAACTCTAAAATTCCATGGGCTATATGGAATCTGCCATTGACTTGGCGGGGAAACCTCCAACCCAAGTGTGCCACAAGGTTTGGAGTCTCTGACTCTGCTACGCTACACGGCCGTCGCCAGCGTAAAAATAATATACCCGGATCGTCAAATCACGTTTCTAGGCCAAGACTCACTTAAACTCTAGCCCTCTTCAGGCAACCACCTAACTCTCTTTATGCCCATTTTTAACTCTTTAAGACATGCATTCTCTGAAAACATACTCTGAAAACTCTAACTCTGTTATGGCATACATTTATATGGTATCGTCATACCATTGACTTGCAAGTCACATCTCTGAGCAATTATTAGCATATAGTAATCTCTGTTTCAAAACGTAAATCTGGGACCACCATATCAATAAGTCATTTCAAGAAACTCTTTCTTAAAGCTCATGTAAACATATGCAAGAAACTCTCTTTTTCACCATTTCAAATACACAAGGTGGTCCTTTCAAATATATCAATCATATGCAATTCTTTATTCTTAAGACAAAGATGAAATCATAACAAGAAACTCCCTCTCATCATCATCAAAATTATGTTAAATACTTAAACATTGAAAAGAACCCCTTCAAAACATTAAACAAGCATCTTAAATCATTCCTAACAAGTTCATCAACTCTAAATCATCAAAGAGAGAGATTTCAATAATAATGCTCTCTATCAAATCTTCAACATCATACATATTCATATAGGTTTAAATCAATTTAAGGAGGAAAGGCCTAAAGACCAAAACAATAATATCATCAACACACCCAAGATGCGAAATTTAAATCATAAGTTCCAAAACCCCTTTAAAATTCATGCTTGATAATCTTTAAATCATGTTCTAGTGTTGATAATTCCATATAGTTTTTAGGATAAACCCCACGTACCTTTATTTAGGAAATTAAAGGATGATTCTTGATGCCCACGGCTTGGAGATTCCAAATCTTCAATCAATTTCTAAAACCCACGGTTGAATCTTGAGTTGTTTGGATTTTATTATTTGAAACCCTAAGGAGTATTCTTGATGGTTTCTGATGAAAATATTAAGAATGAGGTCCTTTGGGATTAAAATCTCATGTTTAAGCTAATAAGGGTGGTGAAAAATACCTAATATACCCTTAATGAGAGGGAATAAAAATATAACTGGGAGTCCAATTTTATGGACCACCGCGATGCGCCACGATCGCGGTGGCTCATTAGAAATTAATAAATGGGATTTTTAAGGTCACCGCGACGCGAAGCCATCACATTGTCCCACTGGTTGGGACCTGGAACTTCAGCACGACGCGCCACAATCGCGCTATGCTACTGAAATTTGACAATTGCTAAATAGGCCCACTTCGCAATGGGCCAGGCACCAAAATGATGGTGTTTTACGATTAGGACTTAAATTAGCCATAACTTCTTGCGCTGGTATAGAATTTGGGCGAATCTTATATTGATGAAAAGCTCATTCAATTTCCCACGTGATAAAAAATTATATATGGTTTAAACTTTACTCACTTTGGAAGCCAAAAATGAGACTAAGTCTCTTTGACACTATTCTAGTCATTTAACTCTAAGAGTATATTACCACGAGCTAACACATGGATGATTTTACGGGGTTTTACATTATCCCCCCTTTGGGATCATTCGTCCCCAAATGATGACACGGAACACAGACAAGCACGATTTTAAGGTACACTAAGGCCATAAAAGAATAAGACAAGGATTGTACCTTCTATTTCCTCATTCACCGGATTAAATAAGCCTGGGTATCTATCTCTCATGTCATTTTTTGACTCCCAAGTTACTTCTTCAAATTTCTGATTTTTCCACAACACTTTGACTGAGGTTATTTCTTTGCTTCTCAGTTTCCTAACTTGGCGATCCAAGACTGCCACGGGCTCTTCTTCACAGGATAAGGAGTCTGTCACTTTGACCTCCTCTACAGACCACACTAATGAATGATCTCCAATACATTTCTTCAATATGGATATGTGAAATACCGAAAGAATAAAACCCAAAATTGTAGGCAACTCTAACTTGTATGCAACTCTATCTATCCTTCTTAAAATTTGGTATAGCCCTATATAGCGAGGACTCAGCTTACCTTTCTTCCCGAATCGCATAACTTTCTTTATATGGGAGACTTTGAGAAACACCCAATCACTAACCTCAAACTCTAAGTCTCTTCTCCTAACGTCGGCGTAGGACTTCTGTCGACTCTAGGCTGTCTTAAGTCGTGCTCTAATAATTTTCACATCCTCTATTGCCTGATGAACAAGATCAGGCCCAAAAAATTGAGTCTCACCCACTTCATACCACCCTATTGGCGACCTATATCTTCTTCCATACAATGCCTTAAAAGGAGCCATCTTAGTACTAGCATGGTAACTGTTATTATAGGTGAAATCTATCAATGGAAAGTGATCTACCCAGCTACCTTTAAAGTCAATTACACAAGCCCTCTACATATCCTCAAGGGTCTGAATAGTGCGCTCAGCTTGCCCATCATTCTGAGGGTGGAAAGCAGTACTCAGGTTCACTTGGGTACCTAAACCCCTCTGAAAAGACCTCCAAATCTGTGAAGTGAATTGCGTACCTCTGTCAGATATGATCGATACAGGTGCCCCATGCAAACGGATTATCTTCTCAATGTAAATCTTTGCATAATCATCACCCGAATAGTTGGTCCTCACCAACAGAAAATGTGCTGACTTGGTTAGCCTGTCAACAATCACCCAAATAGAATCATACTGGTTTTGGGATCTCGAAAGTCCCTTAATGAAATCCATATTGATTATTTCCCATTTCCATAAGGGCAAGGCAATCTCTTGGGAAGTACCACCAGGCCTCATATGTTCTACCTTAACTTGTTGACAGTTCAAACACTTGGCGACATAGTTAGCCACATCATGCTTCATATTATTCCACTAATAAATGGTTTTCAGATCATGATTCATCTTGGTAGAGCCTGGGTGAACAACATACATCGAAGTGTGAGTTTCGTCAAGGATTCTTTTTTGCAGACCATCTATATCTGGCACACACAATCTACCCTGATATCTCAAAATACCATACCATTAATTTCAAAGGACATCACCTTCTGTTGACCCATATCTTTCTTGATCTGTATCAAGATGGGATCTTCAATCTACTGCTCTTTAACTTCCACACGAAGGGATGATTTAGCTATCTCGTGAACAACTACCCTCCATCTTTGGAATCTAGGAGTCATACTCTAAGATTTGTTAGTCAGTGAATATCCTTCACCATCTCTCTTTTCCCTTCTTCAACATGAGAAAAACTGCCCATAGACAACCTACTAAGGGTGTCGGCTACCACATTTGCCTTGCTCGGATGATAGTGTAGGCTCATGTCATAATCCTTTAGCAATTTCATCCAGCGTCGTTGCTTGAGGTTTAATTCTTTCTGTGAGAAAACATACTATAAACTCTTATGGTCAGTGAAAACATCAACATGCACCCCATAAAAATAATGTCGATAGATTTTAAGCGCAAACACCACAGCCGCTAACTCCAAGTCATGGGTGGGGTAATTTCGCTCATGCACCTTCAACTGCCTGGATACATAAGCCACCACCTTACCGTGCTACATAAGTACACACCTAAGTCCCACACGGGACACATCATAGTACACAACAAACCCTTCCATACCTTCCATAAGAGTCAAAATAGGAGCAGTTGTTAACCTATCTTTTAACTTCTCAAAACTATTCTCACAAGAGTCAGACCACACGAACTTTACCTTTTTTTGAGTGAACTTAGTAAGTGGTGTATCTATGGAAGAAAAACTCTCTAGAAATCTTCTGTAATACCCTGCCAAACCCAAGAAGCTCCGAATATCGATTGGAGTCATGGGTCTGGGCCATTTTCTCACTACCTTAATCTTCTGGGGATCAACCTTAATCCCGTCACTAGACACGATATGCCCTAAGAAAGCAATAACATTAAGCCAAAATTCACACTTGGAAAATTTTGCATACAACTCATGATCTTTGAGAGTCTGAAGGATGATTCGGAAGTGATTGACATGGTCCTCCTCACTTTTGGAATAAATCAGAATATCATCAATGAAAACTATAACAAACAGATCTAGAAACTGTTGGAACACCCTATTCATAAGATCCATGAAGGCTGTAGGGGCGTTAGTCAATCCGAAGGACATGACTAAGAATTCATAATGATCGTATCTGGTTTGAAAAACTGTTTTGGGAATATCTGACTCCCTAACCTTCAACTGATGATATCCCGAGTGAAGGTCTATATTTGAAAAATATTTAGCACTCTAAAGCTGGTAAAAAAGATCATCAATCCTAGGAAGAGGATATTTATTTTTAATTGTGACCTTATTCAATTGACGGTAATTATGCACATACGAAAGAAACTATCTTTTTTTTGCACGAAGAATACAAGTGCATCCCAGGGAGAAACAGTAGGATGGATAAAACCTTTTTCTAGAAGATCTGCTAGCTGCTCTTTTAACTCTTTCAACTCTGCTGAATCCATTCTATATGGCGGAGTAGAGATGGGATGGGTATCTGGCAATAAATCAATGCCAAAATCTATCTCCCTATCAGGTGGTATGTAATGCCCCGAGATCCCATCTCAAGACGTCACACGATGCTTATTACCCCAAAGGATCATAAGCTAACCCTTTACTAATATCTATACCTGTAAACTGCATAATATCTGAAATAAATACGAAAACTTACCATAAGGTTCGAAACATCTATGAATACTTATAATACTGAAAACTGAATACTAAAACATCTATCAGAAAACCCTCTAAACTATCTAAACTGCGGAGTTGATGGGACAATTCCCCAATTAACTCTATCAACTAAAAATAAAAAAAGACTGAAGCAATAATAGTATACTGAACTTCGTCCTCAAAAGAAAAAGACTCACTGCTACTACTGCTGACTGGGACTGAACTGCTGAGAATACTCTAAATCCTGTTCCTCTGAACCTATAGTGTCAAATAAAACACCATAGCGCAAATGCGTTAGTACAGGAATGTACTGAGTATGTAGACGATGTAGGCTAATGCAAGGGCTCATGCATGTACAATATCTAAAATAAATAATCATGAAGATGCTGTATGAGAATACATACATGAATGCACAGACCATGAACACAATCACCGCAACTCTAGATACTGAAACTCGGATACCACTTTACTATAGACTGAACTCACTACTGACACTGAGTTACTGAATCACTGACTCATCTGATACTAATAACTGAGAGTCTGAATGTACTTACATCAAGGACTGAATTCTGAGCTTACTACTTTTGACTGACAGAATTAGAGATCAACTTTTCTAACAAATTATTCTGAAAACGATTATCAATGATAAGAAGTATGATCATGTTCGAATCTGACAACAAGAATACTCAAAAGAATTTGAGATGAAGATCAAGCCTATCTGACGGGAGATCTCTAGATATGATAATAAGAATCTGTATAAGAGACCAAGCCTATCTAACAGAATGGTCCATAAATCAATGGAACTATCTGAATTTCTCACTTAGATAGATGACTGTACCATACAGTCTTGATTTTTGAAGATTAATACTGAAACTACAATTGTGGGAAGTAGTACTTAACTGACATGCCCCAACCTACCACAGGTGGGGTCCAACCTGTAACCCCAGATAAAAGGGTGTCAATATCGTGCCACAGGTAAAGACCTCTCTGGTCAAGCCCCTCTGATCGGATGACCCTTCCGAGAAGTCAGCCTGAGATAATATAATAGTTAAACCTCTCTGACGGTGACAACCTCTACTGATGGGGACTCCTGCATCTTGCACTGGCTACGCAGTTCTGGAGTTCAGGGATTGCTCCTAATGACTCAGTCTCTCTGACGGGGAGCCTTTATACCTTTTCTCGCTCGGTGTTAGTTTCTACTCCCAACTAAAAGACTCTGAACTAAAATTTTAACTGAAGACAACTAAACTAAATCTGATACTGATCATGTTTCTCAAAAGATCTGACTGAGTTACGCTGAGATTACTTAGTTCCGTATCTGATAGAAAAGGTACCAAATCATGGTATCTGACTGACGACACAGTGCTTAAATAGATAACTTAAATTATTTCTGAGATTAGAATTGAATCACTTAAATACTATTAGATCTGAGCTGATTACAGGACCGAGGCTAGATTACTAGCGATACAGAGATTACAGAGATTACAGAGATAACTGAGATTACTGAGCTTTCTTAAGTTTTGCACTTGTCTGAGGATACAAAGTTCTATAGTTCACTGAGTTCTGAGAATCATGGCTCGACTGGAATTATCAAGAAAACTGACACGGGCTCTAGACAACAACTTTATTATCAGGTATAAATACCCCCAGGACTCGATAACATAAAAGTAAAACATAATAATTCTTGACTAGTCATCACCACAATCATTCATTTATCATCACAAACATTCGTTTATCATCACAATCATTCATGCATCATCACAATCATTAAGACATCATCTCGAGCATTTAAGAATCAAAAACATATATTCATCATCACAATCACCAAATGGTCATTTCAAACATTTATGGATCATCAACATCGGTTCACCATCATATACTAGCCTAAGAAAGACATGCTATTAGATTACACGTCATTCATCAAGGTCTTACATCAAGTACTTCATACCTATATCAGTCTTGACATGTATTTGGATATCACATAGCTTGAGGAAACTTCATACTATCATGGAATAATTCATTCACTTGGGCATTTTATCAAACACTAGGCATGCATAAACTAACTCACAATTTGGGGTTTCATCTTCAACATGCTACAATGGCCCTTATGCTTCACCTAAGCTCTTTATCAAACCTAAGGGAAACATGCTTCACTTATTCAACCATTTCTACACCCATTTGACATGAACACATCACATAGAAAGCAACATAAGGAAGATTCATCACAAATATTGCATGGATTCCACCTACTAGGGTTAAGGCTCATGAATCTTGTAAACAAACATTAATCAAAACTCAACAACACATTGAACATTAATTTCAACTCATACAAATCATTAACAACTCATAAACATAAAAAGCTTTGTGTTTTGAAAAGGGTTCTTGAGCTTTTTGGATGAAAGGGACCCAAGAATCAATATCTACATACCTTAATCTTTGAAATTGGATGAATTCTAATACTTGAGACTCTATCTGCACTTTTAATAAATAATTCTCGAAGCCCACACTATGAAGAACTTGATTCTTGAAGAAATCTTGAAGAATTATGGATGAATTTTTGGAAGATTAACATTCTTGAATTGAAACCCTAGATATTTTATCTTAAGAGAATTGGAAGAGTAGATGAAGGAATTAGGGTTTGGATGGGGTTCCTCGTATTTATAGAGACCTCCAAAAGGTGGGAAAAGACCAAAATACCCTTACAAAAATGTCCTTAAATTATTGGAAAAAAATAGCTGACGACATTCGTGATAAGCCGTCAAGTTGGTGATAGGTCGTCACGAATTATCGTCACAAAAGGGTGAAATTTTGAGTTTCTGGTTAAGGTTGATGACATTGGTGATAGGCCATCACGAGCATGACTGCTTGTTACAAAATGTCGTCACCAGAGGTAGAAATCTGCCTAGGGATGATGACATTGGTGATAGGTCATCATGCTCGTGATAGCTTATCACGAATGTCGTCACTCAGTTTCTTAGCCTGACATGCTGGAGTAAAATAGGCATAACTCTTTTCTTTGATATCGGGTTTTAACAAAATTGGTATCGTTGTAAAGATAATTCAAAGAGATTTCATTTGATATATAGTAGGTCCTCTAATTCGATATATACAAAGAGTTATGGTTGATTGAAGTTGACTATAGTTTTGACGCTCACTAAAACTTGAACGATACGAAAACTTTCAACTCGTCCTTGAGTATGATATTAATTGATGCTCAAATAGATTCCCATATGATTCAAAGTATTTCATACTTGGGAAGATATTTCTAAAACATTTATACTCGGATTTTTCACTTTACCAAATACGCTCTAAGGCTCAGACTGGAAGAGAATTTTGTAGGGCATTACATGGTATTCCCAGGAGATCATCTGGAAAGACTTCTGGGAACTCATTTACTACCAGGAAAGATGGAAAGAAAGGACTTTCAGTATTAAAATCTTTAACCCAAATAAGATGGTACAAAGAACCTTTAGAAATAAGTTTATGGGCTCTAAGATAAGATATAAAGTTTCCTCTAGGCACTAAAGAATGCCCCTCCCATTCTATCATCGGTTCATTTGGAAAGAAAAGGTGACTCTTCGGGTTCTACAATTTAATATTACATAGCACGAATGAAGCCAGTCCATCCCTAGGATAGCATCAAAATCAAGCATGTCTAGGCCTATGAGGTCTGCCACTGTATCCCGGCTATAAACAGTCACCACGTAATTTCTATACACCTTCCTAGCCACCACAGAATCCCTTGCCGGAGTGGAAACAGAAAAAGGCTCAGCAATCACATCGGGTTCAAACCCAAAACCAACAGCCATATAAGGGGTCACATATGACACGGTAGACCCGGGATCAAGTAACACATAAACATTATGGGAAAATATTTGCAACGTACCAGTAACTACATCTGGTGAGGCCTCTGCCTCTTGGCGGTTAGTTAAGGCGTACAACCGGTTGCGACCATTTTTGTGGCTGAAGTGGTACCCTTCTGAGGTTATGGTGGTGCAGAAGAATTAGCCTATGACTTGGCTCCACCAACATTACCCTTTGCTGCCAGATATTCACTCTGGATATGGCCGGCTAGCCGCACGAATAACACACCATAGCACTAAATTGACATCTTCCTGGATGATTCCTCCCATTTTTCTCACATTGCAGGTATGTTCGAGAGGTCTAAGCTACACTTCCTTGATGCTGTGAGCCCTGCATACTTAGCCCCTGCCTATACTGAAAATCATTAGTGTGCTGTACGGCTGGGGTCCTGGTCACTGGGGCACTAGCTGCAGACTATGCATTACCCCAATTCTTTTTCTTCTGCCATTTGTTACCCCAATTCCTACTCTGCTGCTGACTATAGCTTTGGTCTGCTGTTTTGGCTCTCTTTGCCTATCTGTCCTTCTCTCTAGATTCAACTATCTTCTTTTTCTTTTGCTCAACTTGCTACATGTGGACTTATAGTCTGGAAAAATCCATGTCCCGGTTCAACATTTCTCCCTGACATTCAAGCGCTAAGTCATCTGAAAGGCCGGATGCAAATTTCCTCATTCGGGCTCTCATGTTATTAGTCATCTTTGGAGCATAACGGGCTAGTTGGTTCAACTTCAGAGTGTACTCTTGGACACTCATCTTCCCCTGCTTTAGATTCATAAACTCTCCGACTTTGGCCTCCCTCAACTCGAGAGGAAAGAACCAATCGAGGAAAGCTTCCACGAACTCGGCCCAAACTGTGGGCTCGGCATGCTCACTCTTTGAATTTTCCCACTCGTTATACCATTGGTCTCTACATCCTTAAGCTGGTAAGCTGCTAACTCAACCCCCTCTACCTCATCTACATGCATCACCTTAAATATCTTCTCCATCTCGTCCACAAACTCCTGTAGATCCTCTTCTACCTTGGTACCAGTAAACTTGGGTGGGTTTATCCTTATGAACTAGCCCACTCTTGTAGCCTCAAAAGTAACAGATGCAGACCCAATATCTTTCGACCATTGAGTCTGTGTGGCTACCAACTGTGCAAGTATGTAAATGGACTGTCTGAATTCTGCATTAGATACTTCTCTCTCACGAGGCTGAGTGTGGTTAGTCCCCATCCGGGGAGCTTAGAGTGCCCTAGGTAGGCTGGTCTGAGTAAGTGGGACTCCTGGAGTAGTATAAATCTCCAAAGTCTGAGCTTTGTTTTGGGTCCTCATCCCATAAGTGGGACTGACCGTATCTGTCTGAGCATTCTGATCATTAGTATGATGAGGAGACATAATTGTTTTTCTAAAATGCAAGAGATTACGGATTAGAGGACAGATTAGAATCCAACGTACGAAATAAATTACAAAGAGGGGAAATATTCCTAAACGCCTAGTAGCCTCCTGCTATAAGTGTGGCGCGCTACACACCCATAAATAAGATTCTACCTGATGCAATTTCGCAGACATCCTGGGACCATGAATCGTGCTCTGATACCAAGTTTGTCACAACCCGAACTAGAGCCTGGCCATGACGGACATCCCAAACCATGAAGGCCAGGGCGTCCTACTCTATCTGGAAATTATTCTTAATATTTACATAATAAAAGGAGATGTGGAAATATAATCTGATACGAAAACATGGTCATACTCTGGATTTAGTTTAACAATAAGGAATGAAATCCAAACTCAACTAAACAACATCTGGAACAGTCTGCGAGATCTCTACTACATAAAAATCTGACAACTATCTAAAAGCTGGGACAAGGCCCCCAGTAGACCAAAACAACAGACTAACATAATCTGAAATAACAGGCCTTCTAGAAAAAAGAAAGCTCACCACTGCACAAATCACTTTTCTCTGGGATACTCTACTGATTAGTCAAACCCTTAGACTGAGCCTTCGAACCTGGGAGGTAGGGGGTCAATACAGATGTACTGGTACGCAGAGCAAATCCAAAATAATAATTTATATTCAACATATATGAGAGCAATTTAAAAATAGTTTATAAGCATATCGTATAGTAAGAAATCTCAAGGGCATTTCTGGAAGACTCTGAAAGAAAATCATTTGAACTCTGAGACATTTTTTTTTTTACTTCTACGCTAGGTGGTATACCGTACAACTATGAAATTCCATGGGCCATATGGAATCCATCATTGACTCGGTGGGGAAGCCTCCAACCCAAGTGTGCCGCAAGGGTTGGAGTCTCTGACTCTGCTATGCCATACGACCGTCGCTAACGTAAAAATAATATACCCGAATCGGCAAATCACGGTTCTAGGATATGAGTTACTTGAACTCTAGCCCTCTTCAGGCAACCACCTAACTCTCTTTATATCTATTTTTAACTCTTTAAGACATGCATTCTCTGAAAACATACTCTGAAAACTCTAACTCTGTTATGGCATATATTGATATGGTATCGTCATACCATTGACTTGCAAGTCACATCTCTGAGCCATTATTAGCATATAATAATCTCTATTTCAAAACGTAAATCTGGGACCACCATATCAATAAGTCATTTCAAGAAACTCTTTCTTAAAGCTCATGTAAACATATGTAAGAAACACTATTTTTTGCCATTTCAAATACACAAGGTGGTCATGTCAAAGATATCAATCATATTCAATTCTTTCTTTTTAAGACAAAGATGAAATCATAACAATAAACTCCCTCTCATCATCATTAAAATCATGTTAAATACTTAAACATTGAAAAGATCCCCTTCAAAACATTAAACAAGCATCTTAAATCATTCCCAATAAGTTCATCAACTCTAAATCATCAAAGAGAGGGATTTTAATAATAATGCTCTCTATCAAATCTTCAACATCATACAAATTCATATAGGTTTAAATCAATTTAAGGGGGAAAGGCCTAAAGACCAAAACAATAATATCATCAACACACCCAAGATGCGAAATTTAAATCATAAGTTCCAAAACCCCTTTAAAATTCATGCTTGATAATCTTTAAATTATGTTCTAGTGTTGATAATCTCATGTAGTTTTTAGGATAAACCCCACATACCTTTATTTAGGAAATTAAAGGATGATTCTTGATGCTCACGGCTTGAGAATTCCAAATCTTCAATTAATTTCTAAAACCCACGGTTGAATTTTGAGTTGTTTGGGTTTTATTGTTTGAAACCCTAAGGAGTGTTCTTGATGGTTTCTAATGAAAATATTAATAATGAGGTCCTTTGGGTTAAAATCATGTGTTTAAGCTGATAAGGGTGGTGAAAAATACCTAATATACCCTTAATGAGATGAAATAAAAATATAACTGGGAGACCAATTTTATGGACCATTGCGATGCACCACGATCGCGGTGGCTTACTGGAAATTAACGAATGGGATTTTTAAGGTCACAGCGACGTAGAGCCATCGCGTTGTCTCACTGGTTGGGACCTGGAACTTCAACGCGACGCACCACAATCGTGCTATGCTATTGTAATTTGACAATTGCTAAATAGGCCCACTTCGTGATGCGCCAAGCACGAAAATGATGGTGTTTTATGATTAAGACTTAAATTAGCCATAACTTCTGGCCAGGGTATCAGATTTGGGAGAATCTTATAGTGACGGAAAGCTTATTCAATTTCTCACATGATAAAAAATCAAAATTATATATGGTTTAAACTTTACTCACTTTGGAAGCCAAAAATTAGACTAAGTCTCTTTAATACTATTCTAGTCATTTAACTCTAAGAGCATATTACCATGAGCTAACGTATGGACAATTTTGTGGGGTGTTACAGTCAATGGTATCGATGTATGATATTCCAGATAACTACCAAAATGCAAATGTTGCCACAAGGATGGGTATGCCACTATCATAAGGCTTATTATGAATTGTCTGGTCTCAATCTTATTCACATAATCAACATTGCGTGTGTACATCAAGTAAAACCTTTGGATACCCTCCCAGCTTAAGGGTAGTTTTAGATTACGATAACGATCATTTAGCCACTCAAGTAGAATCTATATATAGAATTTAACTTCTTTAAACGTGATATCTAGCTATTTAAGCACTAGTCCTTTATTTATCTTATGATTAAGTCACTATTGATCAAATATACAAGTGCAGCTTGCTATGGACATTTATTCTCATTCATAACAGACAAATATGCCATGTGACTTCTAAGAGTTTTGAGTAAAGATACGGTCGTGGAAAACAATATGAATACTCGACTAGAAGAGTAATATGAAAATACATAAGCTTTAGCAAGTAGGCATGCAAAGGACATGTAGTTGTTGAAGATTATATGTTCATGTATCATATAAGTCGTGTGAACTTTTTAAGGAGAAACGTGTGATGTAGGGTCGTGTCCTAATAGCGAAAGAGGTTTTAGCTTCACATACCTTACTTCCTGATGAATTATTCACGATAAATCATTACCGCTTTTCATATGATAAATTTTATCTATTTTAAAAAGTAATATAGAATCAATATAAGAAGCTAACCAAAAGCACGATTTAACTAGAAACACAAACTTGGTGAATATGATAAATAAGCAGCGTATCACTACATGCCCTGTTGTTTTTCTTGTGTTTAGTAAAATCTATATTTTTTAACAATAACTTCAAAAACATGTGCAAACTATCATATGAACAATCAAATGAAGCTGTAAATCTACATTTACAACTTTGAACTTTTAACAGTAAGTTTAACCCAACTTATGAACATCAACAAAATAAAGTTCAAACTATTTTCTGGAAAATAGCAAAACCAAATGTTAAAAACTTCAACACAAGTTCAACCATACTATCAAAATGAAGTTTCAAAAAATTCAAACAAAAGTTCAAACAATTGAAGAACTATCAATAAGAAGTTCAAACTATTTACTTAAAAACAGTAAAACCAACTTTAAGAAAAAAAATAAAACAGAAAGATTCAAGTCCACCGAATTCATGGTGTGTACTTAAGGAAATTATTTCCCTCAAGTACCCGAGGTTATGAAATATATCCTCCCAGGATAAAATGAATCACTTCGACAGAATAGCTATACGTCAAATTCTATTAAACTATGAACGCACTTAACAGTAGCAAATCACACTTGAGTTTTTTGAGTAGTATTTTTTCTTCAAAATTTCATGTCTATACCCGAGGAAAAATTCAAGTATTTATAGCCATCAATGTGTTGTTTCATGAAGAGAAGAGATGATTTAGAATAGTGCACCCTTTCATAAAGGTATATGACACGACCCAAACCAGGGCCTAGTCATGTCGGGTGCCTCAAGCCCAATCGGGATAGAAGACCACCCCTAATACCCAACCATAACCACCCTATACCCAATGTCGGATGAATGTTGAATATATATAACATAACAAATGGAACAATCATAAATCAAATACAGTCAAATGGTGTAAGCCCTAATACTAATACCAATGTCAAGGCTAACACCAATACCAATATCGCCCATACCAACCTAAAATAGTCCCATAAAACCTCTATCCAAAATTAAAACAATACCCACTCGGGGCATACCCCCGACCATAGCCAAAACCAATGTCCATGAAATAACAAAATTATGTAGAGAATTCCATAACATAAAATAGAACCTTTCGGAGTATGAAAGCTCAACACTTCAATACGACATAAGCTGTCCCCGAATTCAATCAATGAGTAGGAGGAGTAGTATGCCCGATTCCTGCATCACGTGGGGATACATCGCCCGAAGATGGGTTAGCGGGTGAACGCTAGCATGCACTCAGGATAAGGATAAAACAATGCTAACATTTGAAACCAAGTAAATAACTATATGCAAGCACAACCTTACATTTACATATATAAACCATGCCAGGAAAAAAAATCGGGTTTAGCATATCTTTAAAACCATTAACCTGGGTATGTGTAGCTTAACCATCCTAGAACCACTCACGGGCTATATGGGTCTAGTAATTTCCCCCTGAACGGGCCTTAGTGCATGTAGCCGCACGAACCAAAGATATCATAGGGGCAGGAGATTCCAGTATACCCTTCACCCTCCATGATACATATATACAAGTATAACTTAGGGATTCTCATGTACCCCACAAGTATATGGTTGCCATGACCAATCCTCATGTCGGCAAAATATGAGTTTCCAGTTTCCGTCCATTGGACTCACACCTTCATGATTAGCTATCATAACCTGCCATTACTGTCTAATTAAAACCATTAGCATACAACCAAACTACCAATTGCATATATCATTAACCAAGACTATAAGAAGTGGTATCGTCATACCGACTATAGCTTGCAAGCAATATCCTTAGCTAATCACTTAGGGACATGTACCCCGAAAGTTCTATTATTAGATTCACTTGAGGGATTCCCGTGTACCCCATAAGGTTTTATTAAATCGAATACATGGACACCAAGGCCTTACCATTTATCCATTAAAAATATCTGACTAATATAGGTTCCAGTATTATATTATACCATGCAATGTTTTCAATAAAAGTCGACTATGTAGTAAAAACATTCTCATAGACATTTTAACAAACATGTTGAGGGCATACAGTTTCCAAAACCAAAAACAAGTGCTAATTGACCATTCCCTTGCAACCACATGTACCAACCACCATTATAATATAAAAACTATAAGTAAAAACATGGGAAAACATAAATCAACCATTAATAACCAAAACCCCCAACATATAATTCAAAACCAAATAATACCTATAATTAAATCATGAAAACCATTCACTAAAACATGAATTTAGTTGAAATAACTATGAGGGAGGAATAGCATGGCTTAGATACCAAAGAAGATGGAGAGAAATCACCCTTGAAAGCCCCAATTAATATGCTTGATGAAAACTGTAAGTGTGTTTGACCTTGAGGATTTGGGAGTGTTTGAGAGTCTATTTGATATGTTTTTGATAGCTAATAATGCCCTAAGAAAGTTATAAGATGTGGGTTTTAAGTTGGGAAAGAGGGAAAATTTTTAAAATACCCTCAGCTTAAAATCTGAAAAATGTGCACAGGAGGGTACGACTCCCCCCTTGACTCATATACACAACATACGAGTGGTACCCACCATTCGTACCCTAGATAGAATAATGGAAATCATATACTATCCACCATACGATTCCCCTTTCCTAAATCATACCCATAACATACGAGCAGTACCCATAAATTATAACCAAGATAGAATCAAAAGAGGGTGACACTGTCCAACCTATGAGTTGGATCTTACCACTCGTACCAACTCCATACGACTCATATGGAGTCTAGTTACACCTAGGGCAGTAACCAACCAAAACCGCATTGATTAACATACGACCAAGACCCCTAAACCATACCTATCTACGACAAGTACCCCCAATCTTATGATATACAGAAGCTCATACTTAAGAAATTTTCTAAGGATCAAAACCCAGGGTGTTTCAGTGAAACTCTTCGAAAAAGGTGTAACTCTTTAGAAAGGTCATAACTATCCAATCTAAAAAGATGCCTACTCAAATTGCATTCTTTCTCTTGGTGTCTTTTTGAAAAAAACACCTATTTATTTTTCATTCACACCTCTTAAAACCCCAATAATCCCCCACATGAATGAGGAATAGCTATTTTATAAAAAAATTTACGAACAAGTGTGTGATCTACAAGCAAAGACTAGTTGCGTCTGGATAAGTGGATTTCACTTTGAACTTTCCATAATGCATCAGAAACACTCAGTCAGTCGGTAGATTTTATATCTTTGAGCCATTGAGATTTAATTTACACCTAGATAACACAAGTTATACAACCATCCTATTACCATTATGTTTCTCATGATTTTATTTGTTTCAGCCATAAATATGCCTCAGTTTCATGAGAGTGTAAGGAATAGGCCTTTACTAATATTCTCCTTGAAGCGGCTTCCATTTCACCCTCACATAAGTGATTCCTAAACGTTTAATCCTATAGATCAAACCATTTGGTTATACTTGTCAAACTTAGAAACCATTAAAAGACTTCAAACCATAAGTCTTATCCTTATTCTCTGAATATTTTCTTCATCATGGAAATAGGTTGAGTATATTGACAATGTTAAATCTTTCGTCATAGCTTTGTTTGATCTCCTTGAACCTAGCTCTTGGGATCTAAAATATACTAGGTAGAGTTACCATCATGCTGACTTGTCCTAGGCCTTAAATCTTTCCCTTCGATGATCTCTCAACTCTCTCTCTAGTAGGCCTTTTTTTAGTGGATTCAACATATTATCCTTTGACTTCACACAGTCAACAGTGATAATTTCACTAGAGAATAATTCTCTAACAGTTTTATGTCTCCATCTTATATAATGAGATCTACCGTTATACATCATGCTCCCTGCCCTACCTATTGTTGCTTGACTATCATAGTGTATACATACTGATGCCAAAATTTTGAGCCAGTAAGAAATATCTTTCAAGAAATTCTAGAGCTATTCAATTTCTTCACTAGCTTTATCTAATGCGATAAATTCAGATTCCATTATACATCGAACAATGCTTGTCTGTTTGGATGATTTTCAAGAGACTGCTCCCTCACCTAGAGTAAATATATATCCACTCATGGATTTTACTTCATTTGATCTGGTGATACAATTTGTATAATGATATACTTCAATTACCACTGGATATTTATTATAATTCAATGCATATTCTTAAGTATATTTTAAATACTCAAAACACTTTTCATTGTCATCCAATGAGTTTAATGGGGATTACTCATGTACCGACTCAATTTACTAATAGCACATGCTATATTTAGTAACGTATAATTTATGATATACATCAAACTTTCCAATACTCTTGCGTAGTCCAATTGTGGGTCACTTTCACCTTTATTCTTTTGAAGTGCAAAGCTCACTTATAATAGAGTCTTGAAAATACCAAAATCCAATTACTTGAACTTGTTAAGTATATTTTCAATGTAATGAGACTTTGACAATGCCAACCCTTGTGGATTTTTATGGATTCTTATCCCTAAGATCACATCTGTAATACCTAGTTCTTTCATATCAAACTTGCTCTCAAGTATCGTAACATTTATGTCAGAAGTGTCTCTACTAATGGTCAACACATCATTCACATACAAACAAACAATGACTTTGTGATTTGGAGTGTCTTTAATGTAAATACATTTAGCATATTCATTTCTCTTAAAGTTGTTTGCCAACATGGTTCGGTCAAACATTGCATGTCACTGTTTAAGTGTTTGTTTTAGTCCATAAAGTGACTTAATAAATTTGCACACTTTCTTTTCTTTACCAGGAACCACAAGACCCTCGGGTTGTTCCTTGTAAAAATTTTCCTCCAATTCTCCATTTAGGAATGTTGTTTTCACATCCATTTGATGGATTTTAAGATCATATACCGCTACTAAGTTAACTAACATCCGAATGAATGTTATCCTTGTTATAGGCGAGTATGAGTCTTGCCTTGTATTTGTCAATAGTACCATCAACTTTCATTTTTCTTTTAAGGATCCATTCAGAACCTAAAGGTTCCTTTTCTAAAGGAAGATTAATTAACTCCCAAGTATGGGTGCTCAAGATTAAATCAATCTCACTATTAACTGCTTCTTTCCAAAAGAAAGTATCCAAAGTCGACATCGCTTCATTAAACGTTTGAGGCTCATTTTTAAGAAAAAAATTTACAAAACCTGATCCAAAGGACGCTGACGTTCTTTGAAGTATACTATACCTTGGATTCTTAACATTAAGTACATTCTCGTTTGGCTCATCTCTAGGTCGTTTAGACCCTTCACTAGACTTCTTATGTACAGTTTTCTATGAATAAATGTGTTCAAAGAACTCAACATCATTGATTTAATTACCATATTTTCATTGATATATGAATGTTCGGTTTTATGAACCAAAAATTGGTATGCTTTACTGCTTTTTGCATATCTAATTAACACACAGTCCACAATCTTAAGTCTTATTTATACCCTTTTAGGCATAGGAACTTGGAATTTTGCTAGACACCCCCACACTTTGAAATACTTCAAGTTGGGTTTCCTTCATTTTTATTTTTCATATAGAATTGAATGTGTCTCAGTATGGAGCACTCTATTGAGTAATTGGTTAGTCGTAAGAATATCTTCCCCCCACAAGTTTTATGGTAAACCAAATTTATGAGTAAGTCATTCATTATGTCCTTTAATGTTTGATTTTTTTCTGCAATCCCATTTGATTGAGGTAAATACAAGGCAGTATTTTGATGGAAAATTCTATTTTCTACACATATCTTTGTAAAAAGAGATTCATATTTCCGACCCCTATCATGTCTTATCATTTTGATTTTTTTTATCTAACTGATTTTCAACTTCTATTTTATATTGCCTAAACCTGTCTATCGCTTCATCCTTACCATTTAGAAAATAAACGTAATAAAATTTAGTGCAATCAACAATAAAAATTATAAAATGCTTTTTCTCACCACGAGATCATGTTGACTTCATATCACAAATATTTATATGGATTAAGTCTAATGGATTGAAATTTCTTTCAATAGACTTATACGGATGATTAGCATACTTAGATTCCACACATATTTGACACTTTGATTTATTGCACTCAAAGTTAGGCAATACTTCTAAGCTAATCAGTTTTTGTATGGTTTTGTAATTGATATGTCCTAAACGACTATGCCACAAATATTTTACCCTAGCAAGTAAGAAGAAGCCTCAACTTTTTTTATTTCAACAACCATTACATCAAATTTGAAAAGGCCCTTACTGAGGTAGCCCGTTCCTCCATACGTTTCATTATTGCTTATTAAAACTTTCTCCAAAATAAACACATACTTTAACCCATTTTTAATGAGAAGTATTGTCGACACTAAGTTCTTCCTAATAGTAGGAACATGGAGAACATTTTTGAGAGTCAACACCTTGTCGAAAGTCAATTTTAGAAATATCTTCCCATTTCCTTCAATCTTGGTTGTTGAATTATTTCCCATGAAGATCACTTCTTTGGAAACAACAGTATCATAAGTAGCAAAAGTTTCTTTATTCGCACAAAAATGTCTAGTGGATCCTAAATCAAACCACCATTCATTTGGATTTTCAAGTAGATTAATCTAAATGATCATAGCACACAGATTTTCAATCTTTTCCATTATTTTCGACATGCTTATATAATCTCTTTTCTTGTTTTTATTCAGAATCTGACTATTTAGAGCTTTGCGGTCAACATTACTGCAATTGTAGCACTTGCCTTTGAACATTTTCTTGTTCTACTCTATCTCTTGTCCAGAATACTTCTTCATCTTCTTATTATTTGAAATCATCATTGATGATTTATTCATTCAACTCATTATCCTCTTCTATCTTAGGATGACTCACAAGATCTTTCAAATCAGACAATTGGTTTTCAATCATTACTTTTTTCGAAATATGAGAATCTATACTTAAGACATTTGCATTTCAAGTTTGGTCAGCCAAAATGACACCATTTATTGCTATTCTTTGAAGTTTGCACTAAAATTTTTCTTCAGTTTCTCTGCCATTTTCATTGCTAGAGAAATATCTGAACGACTTAATAACACAACATTGGTTGCCGTTGATATAGCACCATTCACAACCAAATTAATTTGTTGTTCAGTTTCATTCGTCATTTTTCTGTCAATCTTTTATATACACTTTTTTAGTATTTCAGAATCCTAACAATAAAGACTTTAATCTTAATCCAACTTATTTCTAGTCAACAATGATGTTTGTATATCTTCAAATAATCAATTGAATAAACTTTGAAATCTGACAAAGTTTTTATAACTTCAGATCAGATTTAAATTCAAATAGAGTGAAAACCCATAGGTTTTAAACTTCATAAACTAGTACAAAGAGTTTACCAAATTGGTGAAGTTTTTATATTCTTCGAACCGAATTCCCACATTGATTTCTTGGTGAAGTTTTTATATTCTTCTATCTGAGCGAATAGAAATCAAAATATTTTAGTCTCCACAAAATCAGACCTAATACATATTAACCAAGTACTTGATTTATAGATAGTGATAAAAAAATTCCTTTCACCAAACAAGCACAAACAAAATACTTTTTTTCTAATTTCCTTAATATTGTTGTTTTTCTTGAGTTTAGTAAAATCTATATTTTTCAACAATAACTTCAAACACATCCTCAAACTAACATATGAATAGTCAAATGAAGTTATAACTCTGCATTTATAACTTCAAACTTCTATCAATAAGTTCAACCCAACTTATGAACATCAACAAAATAAAGTTCAATTTATTTTCTGGAAAATAGCACAACCAAATGTTAAGAACTTCAATACAAGTTCAGCCAACTTATGAACTATCAAAATAAAGTTTCACGAACTTCAAACACAACAAACAGTTGAAGAACTATAAATACAAAGTTAAAACTATTTACTGAAAAATAACAAAATCAACTTTAAGAAAAAGAGATGAAACAAAAAGATTCAAGTCCACCAAATTCACGGTGTGACCTTAAGAAAATTATTTTCCTAAAGTACCTGATGTTATGGACAATATCCTCCCAGAATAAAATGAATCACTTTGACAAATAATGATACCTTAAATTTTGCCGAACTATGAACTCACTCAATGGTAGCAAATCATACTTGAGTTTTTTCAAGAAAGAGGAGTATTTTTTCTTCAAAATTTCATGTCTATACCTGAGGAAAAATTTAGGTATTTATAGCCATCAAGGTGTTGCTTCATGAAGAGAAGCAATGGTTCAGAAAGGTGCACCCCTTCTAAAGATGCAACTCTTCGGAAAAGTCACAATCCCTTAGAAAGGTCATAATCATCCAATCTGAAATAGTTCCTATTTAAATTTCATTCTTTCTCTTGGTTTATTTTTTTTTTTTTTAAAAATACCTATTCATTTTTCATTCACACCTCTTAAAAACTCAATAATCCCTACTTCTCAAATGATTTCATGACTTTTATATGAGGTCAATATTACTCCCCTCATTCTTACTTCACAATATATATATCTCCTTACACAACCCAAATAAATATAGAAACTTGAAATCTCAACTTCTATACACAGTCATCCGAGTTCTTTATCAAATGACATGAAATGCTTTTATAAGCTCATAGATGAAGAAAGAGTTCAAAACTTATCTTTTAGTAGTAAAATCCTATACTTTTACTTCCTCAAATATGGTTGCAAAATCTTAGGTCCAAACAAGAAGTGAAGAAAAAACATTTGCTAGCAACACGTTGATAATAGGTGAAAATTCAGCTCAAACCATAAAGGATCCTTCCCTTAGACCTTGAAAGTGATAGAAATATCCTTGGAGAAGAAAATAGTGAAATATGACCTCTAATTGTATTTTAGATTTATATAAATTTCAACCGACTTAACTTTATGGACCAACTTATGGCCATAAAACTTTTAGGGCGTGAATGTGGTTGTGGATGGTGAAGAAATATGATTCTGAAAGTTCAAATTCTCTATCTTTTCCACGGCCCAATCTATGGTCATGAAACCACTTTTATGGCCTTAAATACCTCCATAGATGTCCATATCCTTGGATAATTTCATTGCTCAAAACGTATCTCAATATACACCAAGATGTATGGAACAACCTTTATTTTACAGTCATAAACCTCCTTAGACGGTTCAGCACTTATCCTTAAAACTTAGGCCTCAAATAATTATACTATACACCAGTATATGAACCAATAAAGACTACGTGCAGTCATGAAACTTATTGTGGGTTAGTTCTCATACTTAATCTTTAGCATTTGGCTCAAATCTTGTATAACTTTATGGTATACTTGTATACACTTATAGTATTAACCTTATGAGCTTCAAATACTCCTCTAACACCTTTAAGTTATAGATTTTTACCAATACCAACTTGGTCGCACACATACTCTTATTTTGGGGTATTGCATTATACCCATTTTAGATCATTCATCCTTGAATGATGTCTATGTCATACTAGAAACATAATTGTATTATTTTCAGGAATTTTAGCAGAATTTCTTGTAAGAAAAGCTATCCAAAACCTATCTGCTAACTAGAATTAATAGCAATACACTTCACAAAGCTTCACAACAAATACAATATTTAACATATAATATTGATGCTCTGCTTGAATTTATACTCAAATAAAGATGTAGCAAATATTATATCTTACTTTATATTCTGTGTTAGGGGGATTCATCTATGCAAAACTCTATAACCATAGACCCAAGTCAAGTACTTAAAATGTTATTTAAGAATCAAATAGCAACTGAATGAATATAACAAGAACTACTGATCTTATGTAAGGGACAAGTAGTATAAGAACCTTCAAATGTTACTTGAAACAAAGAGGGATATGTGGTCTTCATATCAGCATTTGCTTCATAAGTTATTTCTTCTATATTTTACCCCTTTCAAAGTACCTTGGCCAATGTTATTTTTTTGGTCCTCAACTTCTTGACCTATAAGTCTAATATAGCCACTAGGACCTTGTAACACCCTAAAAATTCAAGATGACTAGAACCATACTTCAAGTACATGTAGTATTAAACAACATGTTTTAATAGTAGGGAAAGGGATTTAGGCATGTACCAAGGCTACAAGTAACTCCTACTCGTAACCAAGCCCAAAACCTTTCTTACCAATTGATTCCTTGAGAAATGCCATGCTACAGTTAGCTTCAAATGAGCATAACTTCTATATGCCATGCTGAAGCATTTTTAGTCTCAATAACCAACAAATTGAATTATCCTTTCAACAGATCCAATTTTTTTTAATTTGATATTAGAGTGTAAAGTTTAGCCTTTTAGTGAAGCACATTCCTACAATGAGAAATCACGAGCCAAACCACGACTGTGGTTATATTGTACTACCATAAAATGGTCTTATCTGATTGAGAAAACCCCAAACATCTGAGAGTTGACAACTATACCTTCCAACCACGTGAGGGAACCACAATTATTCTTTGAAACCACAATCTTATACACGATCGTGAGTTCTAAAAGATAATCTTGATTGAACCTTCAACCTACGAACCATGGTATGATCGTAGGAAAATCCCACGATCATATTGTCTCATGTAATCATGTTGAGAGAGCTCTCACCCAGATCCCAACCATGAGCACCACTCATGATCATAGGTTGGTCTCATATGTCTCTTCCAATAGCTTCCAGCTATGAATTTAAAAAAGAGAACATCATCCTTCCCATATTTTAATGTTGGTTAATTTATTTTAGGACTGATTATTAAGTTTAATATTACCCTAAGTCCTCATTACTTAGAAAAATATCCAACACTTATTTTTAAACAGAGAAAAGAGGCAATTTCTTTCTCCAAGGCAAATTTAGGGTTCATCTTCTTCATGCTTCCAATTTCAAATAATTTTTTAGGGTTTGATATCCAAGTATATGGGATTCTATCATTTGGTCTCATTTCACCCATTGAGTCTCAAAGTCAACCCAATTGTTCAGTGTAGTTCCTTCTTTTAAATTTAGAGTTTATTGATATTGTCAAATTCCTTAATATCTCAGTCCCTTCATTTTATTGATTTATAACCCATGTTTTACCATGAATTTCACTGTCATTACATTGACCTAATAATAAACCCTAATTATATTGTGAAATCTATAATTCTATGCTTGAGTTATTAAATTTCTTAAATTCACTCAGATTATGAAACTAGCATAATAGTTGCATTCTTAAGAGATGTGGGTTATGAACACCTGATGACCTAGGATTTCATGCATAAATTTATAAGTATAAAATCCTCCAACTTATATGTTTTTGAATGCTTTCAGCTATTGTATTATTTTCAGTCTCCAGATTATTAATATCATTGAGCATTATACTTATCAGTGTCATTCAGTTGGGAGTGGTAGTTAGTACCAAGCATATGTAGGAATGAAGTCTTACCCATCAGCTAGGCTGATACATTAATCAATAGTCCCTAAATCCCAAAACTACGATACCATATAGGTTTTAAAGGGTCACCCGTCAGACTATGATACGAGAACAATTAGCTTGGAGCATATTAGGAGGGGCTTCCATAAATGGATAATAACTTGGAGCCCAAAGAAATGTATGAAGGAATAGATACACAAGGGCATTGACAATCAAGGTGTCATATGGCCAATCAAGAAGGTCCCTTGTGGGTCATTTGTAAAATAGTCACTTTTGAGCGATTTTTGTAATACACTATTTTTATAAATGCAATGAGTATAAATAGTTGTCTTAGCTGTTTTCATCACTTAGATTTTTGATGATTGAATTGTCTTGAATAGACTTGATATTTAGTTACTCTAGATTAGGATAGTAATTGGGTTTAATTCCAATTGTTAGCTTAGATTGAATGATTAGGGTGAATTTTTGAATTGCTTGTATTATCTTCTTTGCTTGATTGATCATCAAGTTATCCTATTATGGATTCAATTTGGTTTCTCGTGCATTTTATTGAGATTTTTTCTCCCTTGGTTTAATTATAGTTCAATTAAGTCTTTCTTTCTTCATTCCGCATCTCTTATTTCTCAACTATACTTTGATGTTATTGTGTAATTCCTCATTTTTGATATCGATCTAGTTGTTCGATTAGGATCAATGTCATTTTGGTATCAGAGCGTAGGTTAAGGTTTGTTTTCACAAATCTTAATCTTGGGATTTTGATCTCTTCAAAAATTCAAAAAAATCTTCCAAAAATCTAAAAAAAAATTGGATCTTTTTTTATTTTGATTTGTTGTTTTTGACACTAGATTTTGATTCTCTAGTGTTTTTGAGCGTAAACTTCAAATTTTCACTTGATTTGGAGGTGTAAAAGAGAAGTTAATATAGGAGGGTTTGAAGCTTTGTGGATTTTAAAAAGTGAATTTATTTTTGACTTGATTTTGAAGGCTAAAAATTAGTACGGTTTGTTCGTGGTGTTTAAAGGAGCTTGTGGAAATTTTTTTTGATGAATTTGGAACAAAAATGAAGGAGTTATGAACACTTGAAGATTGGAGTTTTTTTCTTGTCTTCTTGAGCATATTGGAGTTTTTTTTCTTGTCTTCTTAAGCATCTTCTTGTTCTTAAAGAAAAAGATTGAAAAGGTACACTTTTGATCAAAAAAATTTCAAGTTAAAGTTGATCAAAGTGTTAGTGGGTCTATTTGTTGAATTTTGAAAAAAAATTCTGAAAAATAAATCGAAATTTGAAAATAATAAAAAATTTGAAAATTCTACGTGGACTGCCATGTCAGCTGTCACATCAGTAGTCAATGGTCAAAGTCGACCATTGACTGCCATGTAGCAGCCAACTCAGTGCCCAGTCAAGCCACGTGGCGTGAGAGGCCCACTTTTAGAGAGCACAATGTGTGCAGATTTTTACACTTAGTTTTTTTTGGCATTGTAAAAGTTTTTTGGGTCCAATTTTTTATTAAGTGTTCGAATTTCATGATTCTTTTTTTTTTTCTTTCATATTTCGATTCCTCAACTATTTTAAAACTAATTAACATCTTTATTCACTAGTTAACTAGTTTTAAAGTGATGAACATCTTCAAGGCCTCAAAAATTATCTAAGCGTCTGATTTTCATGATTGTTTTTTAAAACTTTTCTCCTTCAATTTTCTAACTAATTAAAAATTAATTAACATATTTAATCACTTGTTAGCTAATTTTAAAATATCAAATCACTTCTTTGATTCAACAAATTAAGCAAAAACAATTTTTAGTTCGTTTTCTTTCGTGTTTATTTCTTGTACTTTTCTCATCTTAATTCGTAGATAACTTCTTGATTCAAGTCCTTTTAGATTTATTTGAGTCATACTTATTTTAAGAGTCACAAAGATCAATTCTTCCTCAAGGATAGATGACCTTGAATTGATTGAACAAAGCTAGTAATACTATCAATTTGGGAAAGAAGCCATAGAAGGTGATCCGAGAGTTCATTTAAAGAGTGAAGTGAGACTTTTATTACTAACTTGTTTTCTAGGTTTGTAGGTATAAATGTTATATAAGAGAGAATGTCATCCATAGCTTCGGATTATTATGGAGATGATATTAGTGAGTATGCTTGTAGCGACATAAACTATGAGTATGGTGATAATGAGCTTAATGATGTTTATTTGAGTGATTGTGAGCAAAGTAATGAAGCTCATGAGTATGATGGTGAATACTATGAAGTATATGGTGGTCCAATAGATTATGATCAACATGGTGATGAGAATTACTACCCCGGAGATTAATATGAGATGTATGAAGCTTATGGCTCTTATGATGAATACGAAGGAGTGGAAGTACCTTATGATGAATTTGATAATGAAGATAAAGGATATGGGGGTTCTCATATTACACACTATGGTGATGAAGATGATGTGAGGTAAGTTTCTTTATCTTATATATCTTATGAACTCTGTGAGGAGGATTATAATAGAAGGAGAATTCATGGGGATGAATTACCTTTCTCATCTTATGCTACTTACTATCCTAGTCAAGAGGATATATATCTATGTAGGTAGAACCAATTTGAAGACATCATGTGGACCATAGTCGAAGAACATTCTCTACTTCTTATGGTGCAAGAACTTGTACTACTTATCTTCATTCCAGTGTGACTAATTCTCCATATGGTAATGATGTTGGAGGAAAGTGGGAGGATCAATGATCCATAGAAGTAGAGAAAACTCATTATTTCAAGATGTGTATGACGGGGAGAGGCAGAGTCATGAAATAAAAGTTACAAATGAACCACTCCCAATTGAGGATCCTTTGAGGATGAACAAATTTCGTGCTTCCATGTTAATAACTCTTGACAAGATCTATCAAACTGTCTCTAAGAAGTCAAAAGAAAAATAAACTACTCCTTTTGGAAATATGCTTAAAGATGATACAATGAATGAAATGAAGGTTACTCCTAGAAACCCAAAGTAGAATTTAGAGGTGAAGGGATCTCCAGGGCCTTCCGAAGAAATTCTTGGAACTTGTCCTAACTCCAATAAAATTGAGACATAAAGGATTAAAAGTAGTAAGGGTGAGATATGTGATAACTCTAGAATGGAAAAATGAGAGGTTGTGAGGAGTGATGTGAGAGGGTTGTCACAAACTTACACTAACTTTTGAAACTTTTCTTCCTTTTCTAGATGTCTTAAATTCTTGTTCCTTGTAAGCAGGCCTAGTGAGACACCTCGAGCAATGAAAAATCATGAGGTACTAGAAGGCTTTCCAAATGAGCAAATGTTCTCTAATATTGAAAAGCAAAGTGAATACAATCCTTCCTATGAGCTACAAGGTAACAAACCTAATCCTTACACTTTGTCAAAAGCTGAAGATCCTCGTATGGCTAGTAGCCAATTAGGTGTAAGTAATGATATGTATATGCGTGAAAGATTCATTACCTTGTGATGAGTATAATGACCCCTTGATATATAGTGATAATCTATTTATTGGGAGTGTTCATACACTAGTTGATCTTATTGATGACTGAATTAATTCTTCTTATAAGATCAATTTCTGTCCACCTGGTGTTTGACACTTGTGCCTTGAATGATAGTAAATTTTCTTATAATTCTTTGCTATGTTTTGACAATATGCATATTGAGGATGTGGATACACTAGTTGATCCTATTGATGACCTAATTGATTCTTCTATTAAAATCAATTTGTGCCCACCTAGTGTTAATACATATGCTTTGAATGATAGTTCATTATCAATTTATATTGGTGTCAATCAACTAGTGTGTAATCATGACCCACTAAATGGGAAGTTTTGTGAAGAGCTTAAGGAAGATCAATTTAGTGTTGGCATTGATATAGTTGGTTATGTGGATAGTCATGTGAAGTCATTGTACCTAAAAATGAATCCTTGAATTGTGATCTCATTCCTTTCTCTTCTCATGAGGGTTTTGAAGTAGAATGTGTTTATAAATATAATCCCTTATTTGAGATTGACAAGACTAATGAAGGTGAAATTTATAATGGTGTGTCTTGGCATGATAGTAGTTTAGCCCCTCTTGAAGGCTACCAAGTGATCAATAATCCATTATGGTATGATGAAACACTTTTTAAAGATGGAACTCTCTTCTTAGAAGATGATAATATGTCTATTGGAGGGGTTAGTGGTAAAAAAAAGTGGGTGTATGTTCTCTAATGACCCCTTCAATCTTGTATGACCCCATGCTTAATCAAGGCCTTAATTTTTGTGGATGAAAGGGTGATTCTATATGGGGGCATACCTTAGATGAAGTTTATTTAAGTAATACCTTTCTATACTACTTGTTTGCATATGATGATACTCTTGCCTTTGAGTGGAGTATGTAATGTGGGAATGAAAGTGCCAATAAGGCAAATAGGTGTATGCTTGACTCATGTTTATAGATTTCCTTATCCTTTGACCTCGGTAATGAGTTGAATAGTAGCATTGACAATGAAATCCTTGGTCCAAATGACAAGCAAGTTATGAGTGAGGTTGTTGATGTGCATGGTGACAAGTATAGTAATAACATTTCTTTTCTCTCTTGTAATTATTTCTTGGTATTATTTCTTGATCCTATGGGTTTGAATGAGATATATTTTCCAATTTGTGTGGGGAACACCTTTGTATTTGACCTCGATAATGAATTGAGAGTAATCTCATTATTGAAGATAGCTAGTGCATTTGGTGGATTCTGAACTTAGAATGACCTTGTTTATGACATGACACTTAGTTATATGGGATATCATGTGTTACTTTACTTAAATGAGGATTTGTGTTTTTCAAAATGTAGAACTGTTAAGTATTTATATGTGTGGTTTCCTAAACACAATGGCTCGTTTGATTCACTTGTTTGTCAATGTCTCTTATGTAGCCAAGTGTCTCTTGTTTAGTTGGGTTACAAACCATTTGTTACTTATTTAGATTCTTGGTTATATGTTACGTATGTGCACCCTTTGTATGAAGATAGGTTTGTTATTTCTAACCCTTGTTCTAATCCTCATGCTATGAGGGTATATTTGTTGTTTGTCCATCTCATATTTTTACAATGTTTGGATTTGAGGACAAATCCTTTTGAAGAAGGAAAGGATGATACGAGCACGGTTATCTTGGAGAATATTATGATATGATACGTACAAGGAAGGCACAAAAACACACTCCAAAATAGTCCACAATATACAAGGAATCGGGGACCTTTTGGAGACCACTCTCGGATTCAACAATAACACCAAGAAACGAAATAACAAAGGTGTATTAGACACCAAATCAACAACCACAAACTAAGATTAGCAACACAATATGAAGACAAGATGAACAATAATAACATGAAGAACAACAACACACGACTTACATTAACAAGAACACAAACGGGTACACAATTACAAGAAAGAAAGGATAGATAGTGTGACATACAATATTACATACACTAAGAACCCAAAGATGTCTAAAATATAAGGAACCTTAAAACATTTAATATGAACACCTACACTCTTCAGTGGACACAAGAGGGACCTCAATCCTTCAAGCAACCAACATTCCAATCCATGAATCCAACATGAGTGATTCCATACTCAAGTTGAAACCTAGTTACAATTTTTGGCTAAGGAGGGCCTTTCTCACAAGAGAAATGTTCCTAAGTGTTACAACTTAAATATTCATCAATAAACTAGATACTAAATGACCTAAAATGTTCTATATATAGTAGGTTACAAATAAAATGTAAAATGACCAAAAGGACCCCTTAATAAAGAGTAATAACAAAGGTGCCCTTGGAGTATGTATGGACAATTTTGGGCATATTTGGGCCCTCCTTTGCACTTCAGTTCCATATTCCAAGTATCGGGTCGATTCACTCTTGCACCCATCCATCTTTGTGGCTGTGCTTGTATCATTCTCCCCTTCTTGAAAAGGATTCGGCCTCGAATCCATACCTTGAAAAATCAAGAGAAGACAAACAAACACATATCCTCATGGAATGAGGGTTAGAGTTAGAAAAATACACAACATCAATATGCCAAGGCGGTTTATACTTGACATATTGCCAAAAGTCGTTCGTGTTACACATTAGTAAGCCATTGACAAATGCACCAAGGACTTGGTTATGATAAATATCTAGAAAGAATTCACCTAGGCTGAGAGTAATTCTTCCCCACCCTAAGGTGGTGCCGGGATCAAATGGGAAGAGTGGCCCTAGACATAGGTCTAGACAACACTCTCATTTCCCATAGTCTTTACCCAAACTACACGACATACTCTCTATAATGGCATACATATCATCACAAGCAAAGAGAGAGTAGAGGAAGGAGGTACTCAAGTCTACTTCTACTATGGTTTCCTTGTGTGTGTACTCACTACTAGTTTTCCAATCATCACCCTGAGTACTCTCAATAATAAAGCTACACAAAGTAAAAGAAGAAGTCATTTTCGAAACTACACATTCCTTGCCCATAAGAGTACTCTTATCTTTCAAGAAGAGATTTCCATCTTTAGGAGGAATGTAATCACACCATAGTCGGTTGGCATATAGGCTATAGCCTCCAAGGCAAGCTATGCTGTCAACATCACTTGCACCACTAGGTTCATTAGGAGAGATTAAACTATCTTCAAACAAGATATTGTACCTAAAGAGAGAAGGTTCTATCCCCGTGGGTAGATTTAGGACAAACAAGCTCACTCTCTATAAGTTCACTATCAAGTTTGAAAGATGTTTCAATCTCTTCTCTAAGAGGCAAAACCATAACTACACCCTTTTGGATATTACTAGCCACATCACAATATTCGACATTTATGGTAGTGTAGGAAGTAGATTATTACCTTGTAACTCATATGAGATATGGTCTTTACCTTGGTGTGGGTCGGGGAAGCCTACCTCTTTCTTTTGGAAGCTCTCATCCCAAGGTGTTTGTACAAGAGAAATTGGATTTTGTGGGAAAACTTTGGGTATCAATTGGCGTATCTCTTTAATGTGCCGTTTGATATCTTCACAATGGTCATGGAGGCGATCACATGTGGCATTGAATTTATTCAAAGCCATGGTACCTAAAAAAACAACAACAAACAACAAAACAAACTAGTTATCTCAAAATAACCTCACCACACTCTCTCTCTTTGATTACCTCACACGTAGCTTCACTCGTGTTGTAATCCAGCTAAGGAACCGTGGGGAGTTAAGGATCGAGTCTACTCTTGTCCGGAATAGATTTTGATTTGAAACTCAAACAAAATATTGTAGGACTTGAGTCAAGAACTAAAAACGAATTCAAAATGATAAAAGTACACAACAAACGCTAACACGAACAAACGGACTCTACAACTAACTTACAATCTAGTAGGAGATTACTAGTTTGTCAATTAGTATTATAATCAACAATGAAACTAAGAAACAACAAAATAAAAATAAGAAATCTAAAATTTTGAGCCTTAGGCCATTTTTAGAGGATGGTGACTTGGAATCCTTGGATTAGCCATTGGGAGTTGTTGAAATTTCAAAAATTTCTTGCATCAAAGTTGCATTGATAAATCTTCAATTTTGGATTTCGGATATGGTGGAAAACAAACAAGACTTTGTATTCCTTTTCAAAATTCAACAAGGTTTGACTCTCTTTCACTCTTTTGGAAAGACAACCTTTTTGGAAGTCTCGTCTCTTTTCCTTTACGGGACAATCTTGAAAAGTGCCTTTACTCTCTTTTAGTAACAAGACTTTTGGGAGCCTTTTTGTTTTCCTTATTATTTTGTGTTGTCTTGGAAAGGTTTCCAAGACAAACAAAGACCCCTCTTTCTTTCTCTTGAATTTTTGGATCAAACAAACTCTTTGAAGAATTTTCTTCAACACAACATAAAGATGGTAAGAACACCAAAAACACCTCCTTTGAATTTTTTTCTTTGTTTTTCTTGGGAGTTCTAAGTGCACATTGAACCCCCAACCATAAACAACAGATGTCTAAGGTCAAGTATTCAACAACTAAACAATAACAACAACACCCAAACAACAATACACACGGCTTCATCCACAACAACAACAATCTATCCAAACACAACTCGAAAATGGCTCAAATTTTAGATTTTGACTCTATTAGTATTGGTGAAGAAGGGGAAAACACTAGAAACAACCAAAACCCAAGAAAACTAGGCTTCAAATTTTGGCCTAAACACAAAAACGGGACAGTTTTACTATTTTTTTGTTTTTCAGGTTTTCAACACTTTTCTTTTTTGATTTTCAAGTTACCAAATCCAAGATTAATCTCGTGGGAACGAAATAAATGATGGATTTGATACCAAATGATAATATATGAACAATGAAGTCATGAAAACACACTCCAAAATAGTCCCCAATTCACAAGGAACCGAGGACCTTTTGGAGACCACTCTCGGATCTAACAATAACACCAAGAAACGAAATAACAAAGGTGTATTACACACAAAATCAGCCACCACAAACTAAGATTAATAGAACAATATGGAGACAAGATAAACAATAACAACATGAAGAACAACAACACACGACTTACATTAACAAGAACACGAACAGGTACATGATTACAAGAAATAAAGGATAGATAGTGTGACATACAATATTACATAAGTTAAGAACCCAAAGATGTATCAAATATAAAGACCCTTAAAATATGTAATATGAACGCCTACACTCTTTGGTGGACACAAGAGGGACCTCAATCTTTCAAGCACCCGACGTTCCAAGCCATGAATCCAACACGAGTGATTCCACACTCAAGTTGTAACCTAGTTATAATTTTCGTCTAAGGAGGGACTTCCTCACAAGAGAAATTTTTTAAGTGTTACAACTTCAATATTCATCAATAAACTAGCTAGTAAATGGCCTAAAATGTTCTATATATAGTAGGTTACAAATAAAATATAAAATGACCAAAAGTACCCCTTAATAAAGAGTGAATAACAAAGGTGCCCTTGGAGTATTTATGGATGATTTTTCGGTATATTTGGGCCCTCTTTTCAATTTACTTGTACATTCCAAGTCTTGGGTCGATTCACTCTTGCACCCATCCATTTTCGTGGCCATGCTTGTATCAATATTAGGATGAGCTTCAATATATAAATGATATCGTGGAGCCTGAAGAAAGCAAGAAGAAATTGATACACAAGGCCATGGACAATCAAGGTGTTATTTAGGAAATTAAGAAGGACCCTTGTAGGTTATTTGTAAAATAGTTACTTTTAGGCTATTTTTGTAATAACTTATTTTTGTAAAGGCAATGACTGTAGATAGTTTTCTTAGACATTTTCATTACTTAGATTTTGAATGATTGAATTGTCTTGAATGGACATGATATTTGGTTATTCTAGGTTAGGGTAGTAATCGGGTTCAATTTCAATTGTTAGCTCAGATCGCGTGATTAAGCTGGATTCCCGAGCTGTTTGTGTTATATTCTTTGCTTGATTGATCATCGAGTTATCATATTGTGGATTCAGTTTGGTTTCTCATACATTTAATTGAGTTTTCTTCTGCCTTGGTTTAATTATAGTTCAATTAAGCCTTTCTTTCTTCAGTCCTCATCTCTTATTTCTCAATTATCCTCTAATTTTATTATTTAATTCTATATTTTTTACATCAATCTAGTTGTTCGATTATGATCATTATGACTAGGTATGATACTGTAACACCCCAAATTTTTGGCCTTGGAAAATTCCTGAGTTTTGGGACTCACTTCCCTGATTACAACTTACCTTACAAGTCATAAGGTGTTACTACGGTTCATAGAAACCCAATCGTAAGGCAACCAATGAGGTTTCCCAAGATGTTTGTTCTGAGTATGACTAGACTCAATGAGTCGTCAAGATTCTAAATGAGTCATATAGTGCCCCTCATAGCCAAACCAGTAAAGGTACCTGATGTTTCTGCCTTAACAACGACCAGGACCCTACGTGTCCTAATGAAACATCAAAAGTCCTAGTGTGTGACTCATAGGGTCAATAGTGAGAGGTACTTGAGCTACTATTCAGATTGTGAGTTATGGAGATAAATCGTATCCAGACGTCATGAGTCGTAAGGTAACCCATGAAGATTGGGCGACTTTTTATGCACTTTAAAGTAGGGGTATTCTCTTCATTTCCCTCCTTCTCCATGTCCATAAAACACCCAAAGAAGGTTATTTGCATTATTTTAACAAATCAAAACACTCTCTCAAGCTCTCTCAAATCCCTAAGTTAAAATCACCTATGGTTTCCAAGGAATTGGCAATTAGAGTGTCAAAGGGTTAATTTCTCTCCATAATTCTTGATATCTCAGGCATTTTACTCTTTCCTTAAACTTGTTTTACTTAAAGCATGTATTCAAATGGTTGTTCATGTGAATTTGAATATGGGTTTTGATATGGTTGAGGGTTTTTAAAGTAAATGTTATTCGAATTGAATTTCCATGATTTTATATGCATTGTTCATGCTTTATCAATGGTTTTTGAACTAATTAGGAGCATGAGTATGGAAATTAGAAAGGGGGCCGAAGAATTCCCCCAAATTGATGATTTTGGTTTGTAATTTGATTTTGTAAATTATGTTCCCTCAACCTACTTGTGTAATCGGCTCCAAATATGATTTGTCATATGGTTTGACTCACTCACCTATATTATTGCATAGTATAAAAGGTTAAATGGATGAAACATAGTTTCAAAAGCTTTGTTGGCCATTATTTTGATATTAAATTAGAAGCTCAGGGGTTGAGGCATTCCCCTGTGTTGATTTGATAACTAAAAAAGGGTTGAGGCATTCCTCAAATTTGATTTAATGAACAAAGAGAGCTGTGGAATCCCCCCATATTGATTTAATGAACAAAGGGGGTTGAGGAATTCCCCCAGGATAATGAAATTGTGATGGCTGATCATACTCACCTATACCATTGTTTTGGTGTAGGATGATTGTTGTTAATATAATAACCCAACTTGAGTTGGGGTCAAATCCATGAGAAGTGTAACTAGTTTTCCATTCCTATGTGTTGAAAGCTACAAAGTATATACCCACAATGTAAACATAAAGTAGGACATAAAATTAAAATTGGGGATATGGTTTGAAAGGTTGTTTAAATAAAATCTACTCGAACTACCAATTTAGAGCAATAATTATACCTAAGATTTCAATATGAGAATAGTCTTGGGATTATGTTTTCCTAGGGGAAAATAGTGCAAGGGTATATGAGAATCAAATGCAAACTCTAGTTAATGACTTTAAGGGTAGCTTAGGTTACGGGTTTCGGCAATAGTCTTTCAACCAAACACAAAAATAGCACCCATGGATCCTTTCAAACACCTCATGGATATAGCATACAAATCAATCCAAAACCTCAATTGGGCATCCCTATTTCTAGGAAGATGCCCAATACATATCAAATTCATAATCCATCCTTATTTCTAAGACAATGTAAATGAATAAGTTAACATCTAATTATCGTTCACCAATACTTGTCACCCTTATCCCTCTTTTAAGGATGATATGAGATCTACAAAAATACCCACATCCCTCTTTCAAGAATGATGTGGGATTTTGGAAAATTGGTGCTTTCATTCACAAATTCCAATTTAACTACCAAGTATTAGTGAAGCCAAAAATCATTAACCAAGAATCTACACTAAAATCAAGACCCACACATATTTGCACCCTATTACAACATAACCTCAAGATAGATGTTTAGCTACTCATGAAGTTTAAGAGAAGAAATATACCCAAATTGACATTCAAAACTTCCATTGAAGAGACAAAGCAAGGGTATTCTCAAATTCAATTTCAATTATAACTTAAATCCTTGGAAAACTAACAACAATAGTATTTCCCAATTTGATAAGGTTTTTACAATGCCCAAAAATTGAATTGTAGTTAGGAGATATTTGTAAAGTGAAAGGGATTTTGCCCTTTGAAGGATTGGAACCAACTATGTGAAATGACTAGTTTGCTCTTAGGAGAATTTAGCACCATCGTGATCGTCGTGAGTTGATCGCGATCGCATTAAACCTATCGTAATTGCCTTGCTTTGACCTAACCTTGACTGGCCATGATCGCGGCCCTCAGACTGCCATCAGGGTAACTGAGGATGATCCTAGCTCCGAATTTTCTAGGTTTTGCACTACTTTGCCCTTTTTGTTCCCTTTTTAGCTCACTTTATTTGTTTTCTTTCATTTACCTATAAACTTCTAGACCATGGAAATTAGTGCACAAATTTGGATGTAAATGAATGGTAAATTTACCACTCATCAACACCCCCAACTTAAACCTTCGTTTGTCCCCAAGCAACACTACTTCTTACTCAATGATACCATGCAATTTTAAGCCCATTTATATGATCAGATGATCACAATGACTTCGAACTTGATCAGCATCAACAAGTGGCTCTCAAGCATGTGTAAATCTATTCTCACAACTCCCCTAAACATGAAGTACAGTCTCAAAGATGCAAAAGACTTTAAAGAACAACAATTCAACAATCACTAACTCTTTAGAAGTGACTCTCCATCAATAGCAAATCAACTATACTCCTTTGCCTCATTTTGGAAGATAATTCAACCCACCTCAATTAGTTAACATGCCTCCTCACAAAAAAAATCACACACACCAAAGTATCTATCATACAAGAAGGGATTATAATGCAAGCGCTCACCCTCACAAAGAATCTCTTAGTGCAAATAAGTATCATACCATATTCTTGCCCTTATTTTCAATCGTCACTACTTTAAATATACTTTATTAGAGATCTCAAAAAAACTTTTTAAAGCTTGTAATGCAGGCTCAGGGAAAGGGTATGGTATCATTTGGGAATAAAGTGATTACACCCTCCTTGAAAATCTATATTACATTATTTAACCAAACTTTGGACCATGGGCCACTTCACTTATTTTCAGTTCACACATATGCATATTTTCACCACCTTGATTCACCAATTTCTTTTGAAAGTACTTTCTTCTCATTTATTTCTTTTGTGCAAGCTATGATTTTCCTTGTTTTGATGGTTCCTTTATTTTTCACTTTTTTCATTTTCTCTCTGTGCTTAGCTCTTAGGCATCCACTTACACTACAATAGTCCAAGGTCACCTCTTCCAAAACTAACCACCCCACACTTAGGCTTTTGGCCTCAAGTTGCATTTTCAAGTTCAAGGATGATAGGGTTCAAGAAAGGGGTACACTTCAAATGGTTCAAGGCTTGTAATGTGGTAACCAAAGAAAGGCTTGAAGGCTCAAAATAGTTGACTAGGGATACTATTTGTGATGACCCATTTTGCCGTTACTAAATTATTCGTAATAAATTCATTCTTCCATATTAACTTGGGTCCAAAATAGCCAATATTTTATTTATTATGATAGCTCAAATTTTTTGGTGAAGATTTTAGCCTTTGGATGTGTCTAGATAGACTCAAGCTCGATGAATTAAATTATTCATGAGTTCTAATATCAAACTTTAGTTTTAATATTCTTTAGTTATGAATTAAGGTCGTACAATATCCGTAACACAAAGTTAAGTATAAAACTTTCTTTTCGAAATAGTTTTGATATGGGTTTTTATTAGGGCCAAATTCAAATGATCATATCTCATAGAATATAAAGAGTTATGGGTCATAATATCTATCAAATTAAATATATCTGAGTCCTCTTTCCAACGTAATAAATCGTTCCACAATCCAAATTTATAGTAAAAAGTTATGACTGTTTTACTGAGTACTATCTGGGCTGAAGCAAGATTTTGTTGTAGCGAAAATTCCTTGAATTCAATTACACACGCCTTTAGCATATCTTCAAGAGTATGAATGGTACTTTCTACTTGACCATCTGTCTGAGGATGAAAGGTTGTACTGAGATGGACTTGGGTACCAAGGCCCTTTTGGAATGCATTCTAGAAGTGAAAGGTAAATTGGGTACCTCTGTCTAAAATAATAGATAATGGAACACCGTGTAATCTGACCAACTCCCTGATATAGAGTTTGGCGTAATCCTCGGCTAAATAAAAGGTATGAACTAGAAGGAAATGAGCTAACTTGGTCATCCTATCTACAATAACCCAAACTGAATTGTGCTGTTGATGAGTTCGAGGCAAACCCATCACGAAGTCCATTTCTTCCCACTTCCAAGTTGGAATAGTGAACTCCTGCATGGGTCCACTAGCTTTTGATGCTATATCTTAACTTGTTGACATGTAGAGCACTTAGCCACAAACTCTGTAACATCTCTCTTCATCCCACTCCACTAATAGATTTCCCGCAGGTTGGGTACATCTTAGTGGCCCCTGTATGAATAGAGTATCGCATACCATGTGCTTCTGTAAGAATTTGATACTTTAAGTCATCTACACCTGGAACGCACAGATGACCCTGACAATGAAGAACCCCATCTCCCCTTGGGAGAAAACCTCTACTCTCTAATTCTAACCTGAATCTGTTAGCTTAACAAGGCTAGGATCCCTGTCTTGCTTTTGTTTCACCTCGAAAACTAGAGATGACTCTAAACTACTCTGAAAACATACACTACCCTTTGAAGAATCGACTAAGCGAACACCTATTCTGGCGAGCTGATGGATTTCCTAAGATATCTTTTTTTTGCTATCCTTAACGTGAGAAATACTACATACAGAGAGTCTACTGAGACTGTCGGCCATAACGTTGGCCTTTCTCAGATGGTAAAGGACACTCATGTCATAATCTTTCAAAAGCTCTAACTACCTTTTCTGATGAAGATTGAGATCTTTCTGAGAAAAGGCATACTGGAGACTCTTATGATCTGTGAAGACATTTATATGAACTCCGTATAGATAATGCCTCCAAATCTTCATGGCAAATACTATGGCTGCTAACTCAAGATCATGAGTAGGATAATTCTTCTCATGGGCTTTAAATATCTAGAGGCGTAGGCTATGACCTTACCATGCTGCATGAGGACACAACCTAGGCCCACTCTGGATGCATCACAATAGACTATGAAACCGCCTGAACCATCTGGAATAACTAGAATTGGAGCTGAGGTGAGTTGAGTCTTCAACTCCTGAAAACTCTTCTTGCAAGAATCTAACCAATGAAACATGACCTTCTTCTAAGTCAATCTAGACATAGGGGATGCAATAGAAGAAAATATCTCTACAAACCTTCTGTAATAGCCAACCAATCTCAAGCAACACCTAATATCTGATAGAGAGACAGGGCGAGGCCAGTTTCTTACTGCTTTGATCTTTTGAGGATCTACTCTAATGCCATCACCAAAAAAAATATGGCCAAGGAATGCTACTGATATTAGCCAAAAACATGCACTAACTAAATTTGGTGAATAACTGGTGATCTCTGAGAGTCTGAAGAACAATTCTGAGATGGTTTGAATGATCATGCTCTGTGAGGGAATAAACCAGGATATCATCAATGAAGAATATGATGAACATGTATAAGTACTACTTGAACACCCGGTTCATCAAGTCTATTAAAGCAGCTGGGGCATTATTAAGACCAAAGGACATAACTAAAAACTTGAAGTGACCATACCGAGTACAGAAAGATCTTTTTGGGATGTCACATTCTCTAACTCTGAGCTGATGGTAACCTGATCTAAGGTCTATCTTGGAGAAATAACTGGCACCTTAAATTTTGTCAAACAAGTCATCTATTCTAGAAAAAGGATACTTGTTCTTGGCCATAACTTTGTTGAGCTGACGGTAATCAATACACATCCTGAGAGAGTGTCATTCTTACACACGAATAAGATTGGTGTACCCCATGGGGATACATTGGGACTGATGAATCCTTTATCTAAGTGATCCTTCAACTGATTTTTCAGTTCCTTGAGTTCTGCCGGTACCATTCTGTATGGTGAAATAGAAATAGGTTGAGTATCTGGAAGAAGATCAATGCCGAAGTCTATTTTTCGTTCATAAGAAATGTCTGGAAGATCTTTGGAAAACACGTCTGAATACTCATTTACAATTGGGACTGATTCAAAACTAGCAGATTCATAACTGGAATCTTTAACATTTACGAGATGATATACGCACCCCTTAGAAATCATTATCCTTGTCCAAAGGTAGGAAAAGAGCTGACCCCTGAAAAATGAAGTACAACCCTTCTATTCTAAGATGGGCTCACTTGAGAACTGAAACCGAACTATTCTGGTTCTGCAGTCGACTGTGTCATAGAAGGAATGAAGCTAATCTATGCCGAGAATGACACCAAAATCATTTATCTCTAACTCGATTAAATCTACTGGCGTGGCTTTCTGAAATATCATAATCGGGCAGTTTCTATATACCCATCAAGATATGATAGTTTTACCTACTGGGGTAGAGACTGAAAAGGGCTCTACTAAAATTTTGAGACTGATTCTAAAATTGCCTGCTATATAAGGAGTAACAAAAGACAAGAATGCACCTGGGTCTAGCAAAACATAAATAGGAACATGGAAAATCTATAACGTACCAATAATGACATTAAGAGAATTTTCCTAATCCTGCCGGGTCTGAAGAGCATAGAGTCTATTTGGGCATTGCCTACTAGTAGCACTGAAAGTGGTACCCTGCTGATTCGAGCGACAGGACTGGGTTGCAAAATAATTCTACTGACTCTACACGCCTGACTGTGGACACTCTTTAACCCTGTGTCCTGTGTTGCCAAAATGGAAACAAACATCACTACCAGCTCTACAGGTACCCTTATGGTTCTTACCACATGTCTGACATAGGGGATTAGTTCGAGCACTGATGACACTGCCCTGAGACTTAGAGCCTAGTGCTCGATCTCTGTTGCCGTCTCTGAATTTCATCACTAGGGAACTGGCGGAGGAGGAGCTGGAACTGCTGGCTTAGGGTGAAACTGCGAATGATTTTCTCCTTCTGATTTAGGTTGAACAAAACTGAAACTGCCTGACCTTGCTCTCTTGTTCTACCTCTCTCTAGTCCTAATCTTCTTCTCCTCTATTTGTTGAGCATGATTCATGAGCCTAGATAAAGTTAAGCACTATTCAGCATCACAGACCTATACTTATTTACCACGATATTATTCACCCCTGACATGAACTTGCTCATCTTAGCCATGTTGTCTACAACCACATGAGGGGCATGTCTGGCTAGCTGAGTAAATCTGAGAGAATACTCTTTAACTATCATATTTCCCTGCTTGACGTTGCTGAACTCTAGAACTTCTTCCTCCCTTAGCTCTTGGGGAAGGAATCTGTCTAAGAAAGTCATTACTAATTCCTCCTACTCTATAGGACTTGCATTCTCTAACCTCTTGGACTTCCACTGTTTGTACCAAGTGTGAGCAATATCTTGTAACTGGTATGCGGCTAACTCGACACTCTGACAAGAAGTAACTCCCATGATGTCTATGACCTTCTGGACTTAGTCAATGAATTCCTGAGGGTCTTCATCAGACTTAGACCGAAAGAAAGATGGAGAGTTCATTCGGGTGAAGTCCCGAATCCTAGCTACGGCTGAGTTGGCCACTAGATTGGCCAGAATAACTGGTGGCCGTTCATTTTGGTCAGCCACAGACTGAGCAAGTGTGGTGAATACGGTC
Organism: Capsicum annuum; assembly: GCF_002878395.1. Classification (NCBI taxonomy): domain Eukaryota; kingdom Viridiplantae; phylum Streptophyta; class Magnoliopsida; order Solanales; family Solanaceae; genus Capsicum; species Capsicum annuum. The sequence continues at coordinate 121,714,623 of NC_061119.1, read as the reverse complement.
CAAAACTCTGCATGAGAAACATGTTCTCCCAAAGGATCTTCGGGCTGAAGAGCTGGCTGGTTTTTTCTTTTTGGAGGCATATTCTGAAATAAGATAAGAACGGATTAGACTGAGAGTTTAACTTGAGATTATGCTCACTAGCACGACATGAATGCGGAAAGAACGGAAACTATTCCTAAAACATCTTATAGCCTCTTGCACATAAATGTGGCGCGCAACACACCCATGCACAAGACTCTACTAGATGCGACTTTCAGACTTCCTAGGACTCTATTGAAACTTAGGCTCTGATACCAAGTTTGTAATGCCCAAATTTTCTAAACCAGATCGCTACACGGTGCCCATGATCCTGAGGGACCAGAAGCTAACCCATGACTGATATCTGTACTTGTATACTACAATATATGATGTAATAATGCGGTAACCATGAACAATAGGCCATAAGGTTCAACTGAATAAAATATCTGACAAATCATAACATCCATATGGGGTAACGAATACCCAAAAAACTGAAATCTGAATCAAATTTCAAAGCCTCTAAATACTGTCTGAATATCGAGTTGAAGGAACATGTCTCCAACTAACTCCATCCAGCAAAACTAAACTGAAATAATAAATAAAATCAAATAATATCATTCTCGAATGGATGAGGACTCGCTGCAACTCTGCGACTGGAATGCTACTGCTACTGCTGATTTGGAACTCGTGTCAGTAAACCCATGGTGTAATATAAAAGAAAACACCAAGCGCAAATGAGTCAGTACAATAGGGAGTATTGAGTATACGAGTGAGGTAGGCTAAATGCAAGGATTTACATGCATGAATGATGTTAACTGACTGCTTGATATGACCGTAAGAGTGCAAACACGCATACATAGTAACTGAGATACTGATTATGTGATATCTAGATCTGGACACTAATACATGATCTACTGATATCTAGCATGACAAATACTGAAATTTTGATAACATAGATGACTGTGTTTGACAATCCTGAATCTAATGGAACTATTTGTGTTCCGTTCTGTAACTGAATTGACTGTATCTGACAGTCCTGATATACTAAAATCTAAAGAACTATCTGAGTTCTTTTACTGAGACTGGGACTAAAGCTGTGGGAGGTAGTTGTTTAACCGACATGCCCCAACAATGCCTATAGCTAAGTTGGGGTCCAATCTCTGCCCCGACAGGAAGGGTGTCAATACAACGCCACTAGTAAGGACAGCTGTGAGTGACCCTTAACTGGCAGGTACTCAAAATGAGAATGATGGGAACCATAAATCGATAGACTAAACCACCTCATTAATCCTAAACTGATAGGTTAAGATGTCTCAACCTACGCTGGCTATATAGTTCTGGAACACAAGGATGATTCTTAAGAATCACACCTTAAACTGGCAGGTGAGTTCCCATCCTTTGGTTCACTCAGTGCTAACTTCTACTCCCATATGAATATTTTGAATGTGATTTAACTGACCGTACATGGACTGAGTAACTAACTTCCATTGACTGATAGAATAGTACTACTATCTGGGAATTAACTAAGATCATAAGATTTCTGAGGTTTGCTGAGTCACATGATCGGCTGAGTTCTATAGATCATGTCTTGACTGAGATTATCATGATAACATGACATGACTCTAGGCACACAACTATATTTTTCGGTTACAAGTACCTCCAGCACTCGATGGAAGGAAACTGACACATATGACTAACTTGATCGTAAGAGTAGAGTCCACAATTTACAATATCATGAGTAGGGTACTTCACACTAAGCATAGTTCTCATCATCTTATACATGGAAGGGAAATTCATACAATATGTATATACTTGCATAGATTCAATATCATGGTAAATCCATATCACAACAACAACGCATATCACTCACATGGAATTCATGGGAAATCGTAAAGCATAGAGCATGGACTTGTCATTTAAGCACCATTAAATCATGGGACATGAATTCTATCATCCTAGGCATATTATCAAACACTTTGCATGCATTCTTTTAGCTTAAGTGTGTTCATGAATTTCACCATATTAATCCACATAAAGATCATGGGTTTCAACTAACAAACACGTATACTTCATGAAAACACCTTTAGGTATCATCTTGAAACTCAAACAACAATAATCAACATGTATATACTAATATCACAATAAGACAACCACAAAATAATATTTAAAACATGGTTCTTGAGCTCTATGAACGAAATGGATCCATAGATGAATACTACGCATACCTGACTCAAGGTTCTTGATGTTTTTGAATTTGAAGGATTTGAAATCCTTTGATTTTTTTTGAAGAAGATTGGGTCTTGTTCTTGGAGATTAAATTTTGACAGAAACCCTAGTTTTTGTTTGTGAAATAATAATGAGAAAAATTGCTGAATTCAGACTCATCGGGGTATATATAGGCGAGTGGTAAGTGACCAAAATATCCCTATTAAAATGGATTGGAAATAAAATAAACATGGCGTATGATGACCCGATTGATGGTCCATTAAAATCTTGATGGTCCGTCATTTTGACCATCATACTGGACCAGAAATAGGGTTTACTGGATAAAAGTTGACGGCCTGGATGACGGTCTATCAAAAATCTGACGGTTCGTCAACTCGTCCATCAATCCTTATCCAGAACGTGGACCTACTGCCTTGGCTATGAAGGTCGAAGTGGTGGTCCGTCACTTGTTTGGCAGTCTGAGTAAAACATCCATAACTTTCTCGTCTGGTGTCGTATTTGGACAAAATTGGTATCGTTAGAAAGCTAACTCAATTTCCCATATGATTGAAAATAGAAATATCAAAAATACCACGGGTACAAAAATAGATTTGTATTTCAAAGCAAGTACCAACATCCTTGAGATGATTTCTAACTAGGAATAAGCACGGGTATTACAATATCTCCCCCTTGAGAACATTAATCCTCAAATGAGACTGACTAAGAGGGAAAATAATAAATGAACATGAACTGAAAATGAGTGACTAAGACGTGACTTCATGACTGATATGCTAAATATACTGAACTCATACATATCTGATGCATGGAAAATTGATACATGAATGCGTGACTAATTATGAAATGGTAGTAGATACCACATTTATAATAGGAACATGAATATGAAATTGAATAAGCTTAAGGCGAACTATTACCTTGAGCTTGATCTGAATCGACGGAGAAAAGGAAGGATACTTGGTACGCATATCTGCTTCTGCTTCCTAAGTAGCTCCCTCGACCGACTGATTCCACCAAAGAACCTTAACTAGAGGGACCTCTTTGTTCCTAAATCGATGAGTCTGATAGTCTAAGATTTCAACTGGAATCTCTTCATAAGAGAGACTATTCTGAACATCAATGCTCTGCATAGGGACTACAATTGCTGGGTCACCTACACACTTCTTGAGCAAGGATACATGGAAGACCGGATGAACTGAGGCTAAATCTGAAGGCAATTCGAGCTTATAAGCTACCTTTCCCAAAGACCTGAGAATCCTAAAAGGACCGACATAGCGGGGACTAAGTTCCCTTTCTTGTCGAACCTCTTCACTCCCTTCATGGGAGAGATCTTGAGATAGACAGTCATCAACCTCGAACTCGAGATCCTTTCTACGAATATCAACATAAGACTTTTGTTGGCTCTGAGTAGCCCGGAGTCTCTCTTTAATCAGCTGAACTTTCTCTAAGGCGTTGAAAACCAAGTCAGGACCTATAACTGAGGCCTCACTAACTTCAAACCAACCAATTGGATATCTACACCTCCTGCCATAGAGAGCTTTAAATAGAGCCATTTTAATATTGGAATGATAGCTATTGTTGTATGCAAACTCAATCAAAGGCAAGTGGTCATCCCAACTTTCCTTGAAATCAATTGCACACGTCCTTAGATATCTTCAAGGGTATGAATGGTCCTTTCTGCTTGACCATCTATTTGAGGATGAAAAGTTGTACTGAGATGGACTTGGGTACCTAGACCCTTTTGGAATGCATTCCAGAAGTGAAAGGTAAACTTAGTACCTCTGTCTTAAATAATAGATAATGGAACACCGTGTAATCTGACCAACTCTCTGATATAGATATTAGAATAATCCTCGATTGAATAAGAGGTATGAACTAGAAGGAAATGAGCTGGCTTGGTCATCCTATCTACAATAACCCAAACTGAATCATGCTGTTGACGAGTTCGAGCCAAACCCATTACGAATTCTATATTCATTTCTTCCCACTTCCAAGTAGGAATGGTGAACTCCTACATGGGTCCACTAGGCTTCTGATGCTCTATCTTAACTTGTTGACATGTAGAGCACTTAGCCATAAACTCTGCAACATCTCTCTTTATCCCACTCCATTAATAGATTTCCCGCAGGTCGGGTACATCTTAGTGGCTCTTGGATAAATAGAGTATCACGTACCATGCGCTTCTGTAAGAATTTGCAGCTTTAAGTCATCTACACCTGGAACGCACAGATGACCTTGACAATGAAGAACCCCATCTCCCTTTGGGAGAAAACCTCTACTCTCTGATTTTGAACTGACTCTTTTATCTTGACAAGGCTAGGATCCCTGTCTTGCTTTTCTTTCGCCTCAAAAACTAGAGATGACTCTAAACTACTTTGAACACATACACCACCCTCCGAAGAATCGACTAAGCGAACACCTATTCTAGCAAGCTGATGGATTTCTTAAGCTATCTTCTTTTTGCTATCCCCAACATGAGAAATACTACCCATGGAGAGTCTACTTAGAGCGTCGACCACAACGTTGGCCTTGCCCGGATGGTAAAGGACACTCATGTCGTAATCTTTCAAAAGCTCTAACCACCTTCTCTGACAAAGATTGAGATCTTTATGAGAAAAGACATACTGGAGACTCTTATGATCTGTGAAGACATTTACATAAACTTCGTATAGATAATGCCTCCAAATCTTCAAGGCAAATACTACGGCTGCTAACTCAAGATCATGAGTAGGATAATTCTTCTAATGGGGCTTTAACCGTCTGGAGGCGTAGACTATTACCTTACCATGCTGCATGAGGACACAACCTAGTCCCACTTTGGATGCATCATAATAGACTATGAAATTGTATGAACCATCTGGAAGAGCTAGAACTGGAGTTGAGGTGAGTCGAGTCTTTAACACCTAAAAACTCTTCTCGCAAGAATCTGACCACTAAAACATGACCTTTTTCTAAGTCAATCTGGACATAGGGGATGTAATAGAAGAAAATCCCTCAACAAACCGTCTGTAATAGACATCCAATCCAAAGAAAATCTTGATATCTGATGGAGAGACAGGGCGACGCCAGTTTCTTACCGCTTTAATCTTCTGAGGATCTACTCTAATGCTATCATCGAAAATAATATGGCCAAGGAATGCTACTGATCTTATCCAAAACTCGTACTTACTAAATTTGGCGAATAGTTGGTGATCTCTGAGAGTCTGAAGAATAATTTTGAGATGGTCTAAATGATCATGCTCTGTGCGGGAATAAACCAAGATAACATCTATGAAGACTATGACAAACATATCCAAGTACTGCTTGAACATCTGGTTCATCAAGTCTATAAAAGCGGCTGGGGCATTGGTAAGACCAAAGGACATAACTATTAACTCGAATTGACCATACCGAGTACGAAAAGTTATCTTTGGGATATCATATTCTCTAACTCTGAGCTAATGGTAGCCTAATCTGAGGTCTATCTCGGAGAAATAACTAGCACCTTAAAGTTGGTCAAACAAGTCATCTATTCTAGGAAGAGGATACTTGTTGTTGACCGTAGCTTTGTTGAGATGACGGTAATCAATACATATCCTGAGAGAACCGTCTTTATTGTGCACGAATAAGACAGGTGCACCCCATGGGGATATACTAGGTCTGTTGAATCCCTTATTCCTTCAACTGATCTTTCAGTTCCTTGAGTTTTGCTAGTGCCATTTTGTATGATGGAATAGAAATAGGTTGAGTATCTGGAAGAAGATCAATGCCGAAGTCTATTTCCCATTTAGGAGGAATGTCTGGAAGATCTTCGGGAAACACGTATGAATACTTATTTACAACTGGGATTGATTCAAAACTAGGGGATTCAGAACTGGAATCTTTAACATGCACGAGATGATACACGCACCCCTTAGAAATCATTATCCTTGCTCGAAACTAGGAAATAAGTTGACCCCTGAAAAATGAAGTACTACCCTTCCATTCTAGGATGGGCTCACTCGAGAATTAAAGCTAAGCTATCCTAGTTCTATAGTCGACTGTGGCATAGAAGGAATGAAGCCAATCCATGCCGAGAATAACACCAAAATCACTCATCTCTAACTCGACTAAATCTACTGACGTGGCTTTCTGAAATATCATAACCGGGCAGTTCTTGTATACCCGCCAAGCTATGATGGTTTTACCCACTGGGGTAGAGACTGAAAAAGGCTCTGCTAAAATTTTGGGACCGATTCCTAAATTGCTTGCTATATAAGGAGTAACAAAAGACAAGGATGCACCTGGATCTAGCAAAGAATAAACATGAACATGGAAAATTTGTAACGTACTAGTAATGACATCAAGAGAATTTTCCTGATCCTGTCGGGTCTGAAGAGTATAGAGTCTGTTTAGGCATTGCCTACTAGTAGTACTGGAAGTGGCACCCTGCTGATTTGAGTGACCAGACTGGGTTGTGGAAAGATTCTACTGACCCTGCAGACCTGATTGTGGAAAATCTCAAACCCTATGGCCTGGCTTGCCATAATCGAAACAAACATCGCTACCAGCACTATAGTTACCATTATGGTTCTTACCGCAAGTCTGACACAGGGGATTAGTTCAGGCACTCCTGATAATGCCCTGAGATTTAGAGCCTGGTGCTCGATCTCTGTTGCCATCTCTAAAGTTCATTACTGGGGCACTAGCAGAGGAAGGAGCTGGAATTGCTGGCTTAGGGTGAAAGTGTGAATGGTTTTCTCCTTCTGATTTGGGTTGAGCAAAACTGAAACTGCTTGACCTTGCTCTCTTGTTCAGCCTCTCCCTAGTCCTAACTTCTTCTCCTCTATTTGTTGAGCATGAGTCATGAGACTGGCTAAAGTCATATCACTATTCAGCATCTCAGACCTACACTCATTTACCATGCTATCATTCACCCCTAACACGAACTTGCTCATTTTAGCCCTGTTGTCTACAACCACATGAGGGGCATGTCTGGCTAGCTGAGTAAATCTAAGATAATACTCTTTAACCATCATATTTCCCTACTTGAGGTTGATGAACTCTTGAACTTTTGCCTCTCTTAGCTCTTGGGGAAAGAATCCATCTAAGAAAGTCGTGACAAATTCCTCCCACTCTATAGGACCTGTATTCTCTAACCTCTTGGACTTCCACTATTTGTACCAAGTGTGAGCAACATCTTATAACTGGTATGCGACTAACTCGGCACTCTGACAAGAAGTAACTCCCATGATGTCTATGACCTTTTGGACTTGGTCAATGAATTCCTAAGGGTCTTCATCAAACTTAGACCCAAAGAAAGATGGAGGGTTCATTCGGGTGAAGTCCCAAATCCAAGCTGCGACTGAGTTAGCCACTAAATTGGGCAGAATAACTGGTGGCCTTTCATTTTGGGCAGCCACAGACTGAACAAGTGTGGTGAATGCGGCCCTAAACTCTGGATGAGAAACATGTTCGCCCAAAGGATCTTCGGGCTGAGGAGCTGGCTAGTTTTTTCTTTTTGGAGGCATATTCTGAAATAAGAGAAGAACAAATTAGACTGAGAGTTTAACTTGAGATTATGCTCACTAGCACAACATAAATACTGAAAGAAGGGAAACTGTTCCTAAAACATCTTATAGCCTCTTGCACATAAATGTGGCGCGCAACACACCCATGCACAAGACTCTACTAGATGCGGCTTTCAGTTTTCCTAGGACTCTATTGAACCTTAGCCTCTGATACCAAGTTTGTAACACCCTAGTTTTCTGAACTAGATCGCTACACAGTGCCCATGATCCCGAGGGACTAGAAGCTAACCTACGACTGATATCTATACTTGTATACTATAATATATGATGTAATAATGCAGAAAACATGAATAATAGGACATAAGGTTCAACTGAATAAAAATATCTAAAAAATTATAACATCTCTATGGGGTAACGAATACCCAAAAAACTGAAATTTGAATCAAATCTGAAAGACTCTAAATACTGTCTGAATATGGAGTTGAAGGAACATGTCTCTAACTAACTCCGTCCAGCAAAACGAAACTGAAATAATAAATAAAATTAAATAATATCATCCTCAAATGGATGAGGACTCACTACAACTCTGCGACTGGAATGCTACTGCTACTACTGATTTGGAACTCGTGTCTGTGAACCTATGGTGTAACATAAAAGAAAGCACTAAGCGCAAATGCTTCAGTACAACTGATATTATCGAGTATACGAGTGAGGTAGGCTAAATGCAAGGATTTACATGCACGAACGAGGGTAACTGACTGACTGATATAAACGTGAGAGTGCAAACATGCATACATAGTAACTGAGATTGTGATTATGTGATATCTAGATCTGGACACTAATACATGATCTACTAATATCTAGTATGATAAATACTGAAATTCTGATAACATAGATGAGTGTGTCTGACAGTCCTAAATCTAATAAAACTATTTGTGGTCTGTTCTGTAACTGAATTGACTATATCTGATAGTCCTGATATACTGAAATCTAAAGAACTATCTTAGTTCTTTTACTGAGATTGGGACTAAAACTGCGGGAGGTAGTAGTTTAACTAACATGCCCCAACAACGCATATAGCTAAGTTGGGGTCCGATCTCTGCCCCGACTAAAAGGGTGTCAATACAGCGCCACTAGTAAGGACAGCTGTGAGTGACCCTTAACTGGGAGGTACTCAAAATAAGAATGGTGGGAACCCTAAACTGACAGATTAAGCCACCTCATTAACCCTAAACTAACAGGTTAAGATGTCTCAATATACGCTGGCTACGTAGTTCTGGAACACAAGGATGATTCTTAAGAATCACACCTTAAACTGGCAGGTGAGTTCCCATCCTTCGGTTCACTCGGTGCTAACTTCTACTCCCATCTGAATATTCTGAATGTGATTTAATTAACCGTACATGGACTGAGTAACTGACTTCCATTGACTGACAAAATAGTACTACTATCTGGGAATTAACTAAGATCATGAGATTTCTGAGATTTCCTGAGTCACATGACCGACTGAGTTCTATAGATCATGGCTTGACTGAGATTATCGTGATAACATGACATGGCTCTAGGCACACAACTATATTTTTTGGTTACAAGTACCCCTAGGACTCGATGGAAGGAAACTGACACATATGACTAACTTGATCATAAGAGTAGAGTCCATAATTTACAATATCATGAGTAGGGGACTTCACACTAAGCATAGTTCTCATCATCTTATACATGGAAGGGAAATTCATACAATATGTATATACTTGCATAGCTTCAATATCATGGTCAATCCATCTAACAATAATAACGCATATCACTCACATGGAATTCATGGGAAATCGTAAAGCATAGAGCATGGACTTGTCATTTAAGCACCATTAAATCATGGGACATGAATTCTATCATCCTAGGCATATTATCAAACACTTTGCATGCATTCTTTTAGCTTAAGTGTGTTCATGAATTTCATCATATTAAGCCACATAAAGATCATAAGTTTCAACTAACAAACACATATACTTCATCAAAATACCTTTAGATATCATCTTGAAACTTAAACAACAATCATCAACATGTATATGTTCATATCACAACAAGACAATCACAAAATAATATTTAAAACATGGTTCTTGAGCTCTATGAACGAAATAGATCCATAGATGAACACTACGCATACCTGACTCAAGGTTCTTGATGTTTTTGAACTTGAAGGATTTGAAATCCTTTGATTTTTTTGAAGAAGATTGGGTCTTGTTCTTGGAGATTAAATTTAGAGAGAAATCCTAGTTTTTGTTTGTGAAATAATAATGAGAAAAACGGCTGAATTCGGACTCATCTGGGTATATATAGGCGAGTGGTAAATGACCAAAATACCCCTATTAAAACAGCTTGGAAATAAACTGAACGTTGAATATGATGACCCGACTAACGATCCATCAAAATCTTGACGGTCTGTCATTTCGACCATCATACGTGGACCAGAAATAGGGTTCACTGGATAAAAGTTGACGGCCTGGATGACGGTCCATAAAAAATCTGACGGTCCGTCAACTGATCCGTCAATCCTTATCTTGAAATGTGGACCTACTGCCTTGGCTATGAAGGTCGAAGCATTGGTACATCACTTTTTTGGTGGCCAGTCAACTTGGACGTCACACCTAGGCATTTCGGTCAGTTCTGAGTAAAACATCCATAACTTTCTCGTCTGGTGTCGGATTTGAACAAAATTGGTATAGTTAGAAAGCTAACTCAATTTCACACATGATAGAAAGTAGAAATATCAAAAATACCATGGGTACAAAAATAGATTTGTATTTCAAATCAAGTACCAACATCCTTGAGATGATTTCTAGCTAGGAATAAGCACGGGTATTACAATATCTCCCCGTTGAGAACATTCATCCTCAAATGAGATTGACTAAGAGGGAAAATAATAAATGAACATGAACTAAACATGAGTAACTGAGACATAACTTCATGACTGCCATGCTAAATATACTAAACTCATACATGTCTGATGCATAGCTAACTAATACATGAATGCGTGAATGAGTATGAAATGGTAGTAGATACAATGTTTATAATAGGAACATGAATACGAAACTAAATAAACTTAAGGTGAACTATTACCTTGGGCTTGATCTGAATCTGCGGAGAAGAGGTAAGGATACTTGGTACGCATATCTACTTCTGCTTCACAAGTAGATCCCTCGACAGACTAATTTCACCAAAGAACCTTAACTAGAGGGACCTCTTTGTTCCTCAATCAATGAGTGTGATAGTCTAAGATTTCAACTGGAGTCTGTTCATAAGAGAGACTGTTCTGAACATTAATGCTCGGAATAGGGACTACAACTACTGGGTCACCTACGAACTTCTTAAGCAAGGATACATGGAAGACCGGATGAACTGAGGCTAAATCTGAAGGCAATTCGAGCTCATAAGCTATGTTGCCTAAACGACAGAGAATCCTGAAGGGACCGACATAGCGGGGACTGAGTTTTCCTTTCTTGCCGAAACTCTTCACTCCCTTCATTGGAGAGATCTTGAGATAGATATAGTCATCAACCTCAAACTTGAGATCCTTTCTACGAACATCGGGATAAGACTTCTGTCGGCTCTGAGCAGCCCGAAGTCTCTCTCTAATCAATTGAACTTTCTCTAAGGCATTGAAAACTATTTCAGGACCTATGACAGAGGCCTCACTAACTTCAAACCAACCAATGGGAGATCTACACCTCCTGCCATAGAGAGCTTCGAATGGAGCCATTTTAATACTGGAATGATAGCTATTGTTGTATGCAAACTCAAGTAAAGGCAAGTGGTCATCCTAACTTTCCTTGAAATCATTTGCACACGCCCTTAGCATATCTTCAAGAGTATGAATGGTACTTTCAGCTTGACCATCTATCTCAGAATGAAAGGTTGTACTGAGATGGACTTGGGTACCAAGACACTTTTGGAATGCATTCCAGAAGTGAAAGGTGAACTGGGTACCTCTGTCTGAAATAATAGATAATGGAACACCGTGTAATCTAACCAACTCCCTGATATAGAGTTTGGCATAATCCTCGACTGAATAAGAGGTATGAACTGGAAGAAAATAAGCTGACTTGGTTATCCTATCTATAATAACCCAAACAGAATCGTGTTGTTGACGAGTTCGAGGCAAACCCATCATAAAGTCCATATTCACTTTTTCCCACTTCCAAGTAGGAATGGTGAACTCCTGCATGGGTCTACTAGGCTTCTGATGCTCTATCTTAACTTACTGACATGTAGAGCACTTAGCCACAAACTCTGCAACATCTCTCTTCATCCCACTAACCGATAGATTTCCCACAGGTTGGGTACATCTTAGTGGCCCCTGGATGAATATAGTATCGTGCACTATGCGCTTCTACAAGAATTCACTGCTTTAAGTCATCTACACCTGGAACGCATAGATGACCCTAATAATGAAGAACCCCATCTCCCCCTAGGAGAAAACCTCTACTCTCTGATTTTGAATTGACTCTTTTAGCTTGACAAGGCATCCCTGTCTTGCTTTTCTTTCACCTCGAAAACTAGAGATGATTCTGAACTACTCTGAACACATATACCACCCTCCGAAGAATCAACTAAGCGAACACCTATTTGGCGAGCTGATGGATTTCCTGAGCTATCTTCTTTTTGCTATCCTCAATATGAGAAATACTACCCATGGAGAGTCTACTGAGAGCATCAGCCATAACGTTGGCCTTGCTCGAATGGTAAAAGATACTTATGTCATAATCTTTCAAAAGCTCTAACCACCTTCTCTGATGAAGATTGAGATCTTTTTGAGAAAAGACATACTGGAGAATTTTATGATATGTAAAAACATTTACATAAACTCCGTATAGATAATGTCTCCAAATCTTTAAGGTAAATACTATGGCTGCTAACTCAAGATCATGAGTAGGATAATTCTTCTCATGGGAATTTAACTGTCTGGAGGCGTAGGCTATGAACTTACCATGCAGCATGAGGACACAACCTAGGCCTACTCTGGATGCATCACAATAGACAATGAAACCGTCTGAACCATCTGGAAGAGCTAAAACAGGAGATGAGGTAAGTCGAGTCTTCAAATCCTAAAAACTCTTCTCGCAAGAATCTGACCACTGAAACTTGACCTTCTTCTAAGTCAATCTAGACATAGGGGATGAAATAGAAGAAAATTCCTCAACAAACCATCTGTAATAGCCATCCAATCCCAAGAAACTCCTGATATCTGAAGGAGAGACAGGGCGAGGCCAGTTTCTTACCGCTTTAATCTTCTGAGGATCTACTCTAATTCCATCACCGGAAATAATATGGCCAAGGAATGCTACTAATCTTATCCAAAACTCACACTTACTGAATTTGGCGAATAGATAGTGATCTCTGAGAGACTGAAGAACAATTCTGAGATGGTCTGAATAATCACGCTCTGTGCGGGAATAGACCAAGATTTCATCTATGAAGACTATGACGAACATGTCCAAGTACTGCTTGAACACCCGGTTCATCAAGTCCATAAAAGCGACTGGGGCATAAGTAAGACCAAAGGACAAAACTAAAAACTCAAAGTGAACATAATGAGTACGAAAAGCTGTCTTTGAGATGTCACATTCTCTAACTCTGAGATGATGGTAGTCTGATCTGAGGTCTATCTTGGAGAAATAACTGGCACCCAAAAGTTTTTCAAACAAGTCATCTATTCTGGGAATAGGATACTTGTTCTTGACCGTAACTTTGTTGAGCTGATGGTAATCAATACAAATCCTGAGAGAACCGTCTTTCTTGTGTATGAATAAGACTAGTGCACCCCATGGGGATACACTGGGCCTGATAAATCCCTTATCTTAGAGATCCTTTAATTGATCTTTCAGTTTCTTGAGTTCTGATGGTTCCATTTTGTATGGTAAAATAGAAATAGGTTGAGTATCTAGAAGAAGATCAATGCCGAAGTCTATTTTTCTTTTGGGAGGAATGTCTGGAAGATCTTTTGGAAAAACATCTAATTACTCATTTACAACTAGGACTGATTCAGAACTAAAATTTTTAATATGGACGAGATGATACACGCACCCCTTAGAAATCATTTTCCTTACCCGAAGGTAGGAAACAAGCCGACCCCTAAAAAATGAAGTACTACCCTTCCGTTCTAGGATGGGCTCACTCGGGAACTGAAACTAAACTACCCTTGTTCTGCAGTCAACTGTGGCATATAAGGAATGAAGGCAATCTAGGCCAAGAATGATATCAAAATCAGTTATCTCTAACACAACTAAATCTGCCGACATAGATTTTTGAAATATCATAATCGGGCAGTTCCTGTATACCTGCCAAGCTATGATGGTTTTACCCACTGGGGTAGAGACTGAAAAGGGCTCTGCTAAAATTTTGGGAATGATTCCAAAATCGCCTGCTATATAAGGAGTAATAAAAGACAAGGATGCACCTGGATCTAGCAAAGCATAAACATGAATATGGAAAATCTATAACGTACCAGTAACAACATCAGTAGAATTTTACTGATCCTGTCGGGTCTGAAGAGCATAGAGTCTATTTAGGCATTGCCCACTAGTAGCACTATAAGTATCACCCTATTGATTTGACCGACCAAACTAGGTTGTGGAATAATTCTGCTGACCCTGCAAACTTGACTGCGGACACTCTCTAACCTTGTGGCTTGGCTTGCCACAATCGAAAAAAATATTGCTACCATCCCTACAGGTACCCTTATGGTTCTTACCATAAGTCTGACACAGGGGATTAGTTCGAGCACTGCTAACACTTCCTTGAGACTTAGAGCATAGTGCTCTCTCTCTATTGCCGTCTCTAAAGTTCATTACTGGGGAACTGGCGGAGGAAGGAGCTGGAACTTCTAGCTTAGGATAAAACTGCGAATGGTTTCCTTCTTCTGATTTGGGTTAGGGAAAATTGAAACTACCTGACCTTGCTCTTTTGTTCTGCCTCTCCTTAATCCTAATCTTCTGCTCCTCTATTCATTGAGCATGAGTCATGATCCTGGCAAAATTCATATCACTGTTCAGCATCACAGACCTACACTCATTTACCACGCTATCATTCACCCCTGACACGAACTTACTTATCTTAGCCCTGTTGTCTACAACCACATGAGGGGCATGTCTGGCTAGCTGAGTAAATCTGAGAGAATACTCTTTAATTATCATATTTCCCTGCTTGATGTTGATGAATTCTAGAACTTTTTCCTCTCTCAGCTCTAGGGGAAAGAATTTTTCTAAGAAAGTCATGACAAATTCCTCCCACTCTATAGGACCTGCATCCTCTCACCTCTTGGAATTCCACTATTTTTACCAAGTATGAGCAATATCTTGTAACTGGTGTGCGGCTAACTCGACACTCTGACAAGAAGTAACTCCCATGATGTCTATGACCTTTTGGACTTGGTCAATGAATTCCTGAGGGTCTTCATCAGACATAGACCCAAAGAAAGATAGAGGGTTCATTCGGGTGAAGTCCCGAATCCAAGCTGCAGCTGAGTTGGCTGAATTAACTGGTGGTCGTTCATTTTGGGTAGCCAAAGATTGAGTAAGTGTGGTGAATGCGGCCATAAAATCTGCATGAGAAATATGTTCGCCCAAAGGATCTTCGGGCTAAGGAGCTGGCTGGTTTCTTCTTTTTGGAGGCATATTATAAAATAAGAGAGGAACAAATTAGACTGAGAGATTAACTTAAGATTATGCTCACTAACATGACATGAATACTGAAAGAAGGGAAACTGTTCCTAAAACATCTTATAGCCTCTTGCACATAAATGTGGCGCGCAACACACCCATGCACAAGACTGTACTAGATGCGGCTTTCAAACTTCCTAGGACTCTATTAAACCTTAAGCTCTGATACCAAGTTTGTAATGCCCCAATTTTCTAAAACAGATCGCTACACAGTGCCCATGATCCCAAGGGACCACCAGTTAACCCATGACTGATATCTGTACCTGTATACTACAATATATGATGTAATAATGCAGAAAACATAAACAATAGGCCATAAGGTTCAACTAAATAAAATATCTGACAAATCAAAACATCCATATGGGGTAACGAATACCTAGAACAATTGAAATCTAAATCAAATATGAAAGCCTCTAAATACTGTCTGAATATGGAGTTGAAGGAACATTTCTCCAACTAACTCCATCCATCAAAATTGAATTGAAATAATAAATAAAATAAAATAATATCATCCTCGAATGGATGAGGACTCACTGCAACTCTGTGACTGGAATGTTACTGCTACTACTGATCTGGAACTCGTGTCTGTGAACCTATGGTGTAACATAAAAGAAAGCACCATAGTGCAAATGCATCAGTACAACTGGGAATATTGAGTATACGAGTAAGGTAGGCTAAATCTTTTTGAGGAAGATTGGGTCTTGTTCTTGGAGATTAAATTTAGAGAGAAACCTTAATTTTTATTTGTGAAATAATAATGAGCAAAATGGCTGAATTCGGACTCATCTGGGTATATATAGGTGAGTGGTAAGTCAACAAAATACCTTGTTAAAATGACCTATAAATAAACTGAACATGGCGTGTGATGACCCGACTGACGGTCCGTCAGAATCTTGACGGTCCGTCATTTTGACCGTCATACATGGACCAGAAATGGAGTTCACTGGATAAGAGTTGATGGCCTGGATGATGGTACATCAATCCTTATCTAGAACGTGGCCCTACTTCCTTGCTGTGATGGTTGAAGTGGCGGTCTATCACTTGTTTTGCGGGCCGTCAACTTAGACGTCGCATTTGGTCATTTCGGTCAGTTCTGAGTAAAACATCCATAACTTCCTCGTCTGATCTTGGATTTGGACAAAATTGGTATCGTTAGAAAGCTAACTCAATTTCCCACGTGATAGAAAGTATAAATCTAAAAAATACCATGGGTACAAAAATAGATTTGTATTTCAAAGCAAGTACCAGTATCTTTGAGATAATTTCTAGCTAGGAATAAGCACGGGTATTACAGAAGAGTAAATATTTAATTACTCTTATGAATACTTAATTTTTAGATGATTGATTATTCGAAGGCATGAAAGAAAGTAAAGAGCATCCTTGTTGCATCTTTCTTCTTCCAAAAGCTTGGTGTCCAGGTATGTTAGGTTTAATGAGTAGAAGATTGTTTTAATTCATATTTTCATAATTTAGAATTGATGCAAGAAAGCATGTTTAGGCCTGCAGTCATGGATTTGAGGTGTATAAAGACACAAGAACTTAAGTTTAATCCCGAAAACTATATTATTGATTAGTCATATGATACTTGAGATATTATGTGCTATGTGCCTGCAAGGAGATTGTTGTAAATGAAGTATGTGGACATGATAGTTCTTAGTTGTTCTAGTGATGAACCTAGTTAAGTTATAATGATATTAAGTTGTATGCATTGTGCAATAATATGATGAGGAGAATTATGCTAAGATTGAATATTGATGAGTATAGTAATATCTAAGGGATAAATGACTTGAATTAGTATGATGATTGTATTATGTGGAAAGAGGTAGAGGATAATGATACGCGTGAATGTGCTAGTTATAGGTGGTGATGTTAGAACCCCAAGTTGTGGTATCTAAGAAGATAATGATATTTTTAATAATTAATGAGTAATTAAGACTCCAATCGTAACTTGTATGCATAAGAATTAAATTGTGATTTATTTTATGATATTCTTGTTTTGATATTGATAAAAATACTATATCTATTGGATGCCCACGAGATGTTAAATTGGTGATAATGATGGTTTATTGAATTATGCCTATGAGTGGCTTGTTTGATAATGATAACTCCCTAAAGTAACGCTATGAATACTTGTTGATTATTATTCAGACATGCTTGAAATTGTTGATGCTTGGATTGTTGATGCGTGTATAAATGATTGTTGAAAATTTACTTGATAAAATTGTCTTATGACTTTAAAGTGTACTTGTAAACTTGGTACATTGTTGTATGCTGTGAGGTTATGTAAATTTGATATTGATAATACTTGTTTATGGTGGATCAGGTACCACACCGGTATGAATATGTATATATTGAATCGGATACCACGTCGATACAGATATGTATGTGTTGGGTCAGGTACTACACCAGTACGGATATGTATATATTGAATTGGGTACCACGCCGGTACGAATATGTATACGTTGGATCAGGTACCACGTCGGTACGAATATGTATATATTGGATCGGGTACCATGCCGGTACAGATATATATGTTGGATCGAGTACCACACTGTTATGAATATGTATATGTTGGAGCGGGTACCACGTCGGTATGGATATGTATATATTGGATTGGGTATCACGTCGGTACGGATATGTATATGTTAGATCAGGTACCATGTCGGTACGGATATATATATATATTGGATCGGGTACCATGCCGGTATGGTACATAAACATAGATTGTTCCCTGTAGGTCATGACTATTTGGGCAGAAATAAGTCACATAACATGTGTGTACATATTTGTGTTGAGTCTGTGGATGTTTACAGTATGGTTGTTACTCTTGATGGTTATGTGGATTGTTTGTGAGTGTTATTTGATCTGTTATTATTCTATTGTTGATTCATTGGGTATTGATTGTCTGATATGTATTTGAAAAAGTGAAACTTTGTACTTACTTATATGTTGGTTGACTTGCTTTATTTATATGTGTTTTAATCGTAGCTTCCAAAAAGGCTAGTTATCATTCTTTAATATTATAATAGAGCATTTGGTTGTTAGCTTGAGATTTTAGTGTGGGTTGTCTATGATTACGAGTTTGTACTTATTAATATGAGTAATGAAAGAGATAAGGTAAATAAAGAGGAATAGTGATGTATTAGCATTGTATTATGGTTGATGGTATGAATTAATGAGGTTAGAGTAGGTTAGTAGCGAATATAATATTGATGGTATTGGAAGAGTAGTTGGATGTTGCAACTTACTTAGGTAAAGTAATAATATTATTACAACCTTAGTTGAATTGTATTCCATTCAAGCTGTCATGATTTATTTTCGTTAATTCTATTTTGATGATTATATAAACTGACAAGGTCGGCCGATAATGCCTACCAATACGTGTGGTTGTACTAACCCTACCTCTACATTCCTTCTTGGAGTGTAGATTGTATGTGGGTTAGTTGCAGTTACTAGATGGATGATGCTATCAACACTAACTTCTGCACTTTCTTCCTGGCAGATGTTAGAGTCTTTATATTATTTATTTTATTGTCAGTCTATGTTGTAGTAGATAGCTCTTATACATGTTTGGCCAAGTCGTGGGATAGTTAAGGACATTTGTAAGAAGTTTTTGAAAAAAATTATTTATTAGTATTTAGTTTACTTATTATATTCAATCCAGTATTCCCTTAAAAACAGAAGTCTTCCGCATATTTTTATTTAGGTAATAAGGGTTCTCCTAGCTACTCAGAATAGTGTAGGTGCACGCATGATCCATTAATCTATGTTGTGAAAGTTGGTATCAGAGCGTTAGGTTCACCAGTCCCACAAGTATAAGAGCAATGTCAAGTAGAGTTCTGTAGATTGGTGTGTAGGGCCCCACACCCAATCTTCGAAAGGCTATGAGGCATGTAGAACTCATTTTCCTTTCTTTTTATCCATCGTGTTGTCTTAATCTTAGACTATTAGATTGAATCCAATTGGTATCTAGACAAGTCTAATTGGTATCTTAACAGAGCTCAATTGGAATATAGTTGATTCCAATAGGTAACTTAGTAATTTTGAATAAAAATCTAGGAGATTTCAATTGGTATCTGTTATTAAGGTCTAAAAGTTATTGTTAATAGGTAAAGACTTGTGAAAGTTGTGAACTTATTGATTGCTTGTGTTTGATACTTGGCTAAACTTATGTTGCTAGATTTTTGTCCTTATAGTGAATTGTTTTTGTTTGAATTTAAGTGATGAAAATTGACTGTGTTGTTCTTGTTGATAATTTTGATGAGATTATTTGATTTCTTGTTATTGTGAAATTAGCAATTCTATGGTGCTTACTTATTTTTTATACTATTATATTGATGAAATTGATGGTATGAGAATTGAGAGGATGATATGAGAAGATGATGTCAAGAAAAGATGGTGAAAAAGTGACACGAATAAAAGACTCAGGTGATATGTGATTTCTGTAATGAGGGGTTCTTGTTAATGATGTTGTGGATGGATCCTTGTGTGGTTCAATTATTTGATATTATGTGGGGATGAGACTATATTTAGAATTTTTGTGTATTTCTATTATTGAAATTATAATAGGTTCCTTGTGAGGACTAGCTAAGTGACATTATTTTTGAGGTCCTTATGTGAACAGATTTTTAATGCTTGGCAAAATAATGAGTTTTAAATAAAAGTGACAAAAATTAGTAGAGGTTGTTAATATCTACAGAATTTGATCAATTCGATAACTTGTCTAAAATGTGATATTGGTGATGAGATTGTTAATGACCTGTAATCGATTTATTTTGTTTGGCCTTGTTTATGTATTAGTGGTGTGGGAACCAATCTTGAGGTATTTACGAGTTAAGTAAAGCCGATAATAAAAAAATATTGTTAGATAAAAATAAGAACGACTCTATATATCTTAAATTGGTATTAGTGATATTGGGGTGTTTTGGCTTGACAATGAAGTGTTTGCCGCGTGAAAAATATTAAGCTAGTGATTGTCAGTACATAAGTTTTAGCTGTGTATTTATGCATTAGGTAAAGTCTTAAGAAGATAAATTATTATTTACTTGACCTTGTGTCTAAATTACGCATTTACATGTCCCACATAGTTAGCTAATATATGACACTTTTAGAGGATATTAATTCCCATGATAGTGGCAATACAAAATCATATGGCTTAGTTACACTCATAAAATAATTAAGAATAATCCTGAATGTGAGAATAAGTGAACTATTAAATAGAATGATCTGTCTTTGGGTGATACTTGGTACATATTGCTTGTTAAGTGATTAAGGTATGATGATTAGATGAATATTAACAATGTTGTGGAGGAGAATGTGTTGTAGGCTAAAATTCTATGGGATCTTTATGGCTAATAGTGTAAGTTTGTGTAATGAGTGAGAGGTTATGTTGTCATCTATGTATTGTAGTAAATACTAAGCTTGAATCATAGGTAATCTTTAGTGAAAAGAATAGTGTTTATGAAATGTTGAAGCTAGCTTTATAAAATGAATGTAATAGTCTTGATTGAGTTCATGCGGATATCTAAGTTATGTGACTTGTAAGTGGTGTGGTGGCTTAAATATAATCAAATGTAAATTCTCCATGGGATAGTCTTGGCTAGAAACTGAACCAGGTGTCTTAGGGAGAGCTTGTGTGTTGGATGGATTAGATGTGACTTATTTAGTGTTGAAAATTTGAGTAGTAGATTCATGTAGCATCTCATATCACTTTTCAAAATTAAATTCGGGACTCTGGAGCTTTGGTAGTGAAAAAGAGGTGCTTTTGAATGTTTGCCTTCATCAAGGTGAATCTTCTAACCATCTTTATCTTACTTTCGTGAAACTCAAGTTTCAGACTTAGGCCATTCAAAGTATAATAAGTGATTTGTGTGTAAATATTTTGCTTCGCATCTTCATATTTTAAAAAGCTTTATTAGAATGATTGAGTAGAGAATGTGGGTTGATCGATAAGGATATAAAGAGAGTGAACAAGGTGCAGTATAAGCAACTCTATTAGTAATGTCTCTCTAATTCCAACCTCATGCTTTTCTCCACTAAATGCCCATTTGGGGACGAACGAATGATAAATTGATATCTAATTGTAATGACCCATTTTGCCGTTACTAAATTATTCATAATAAATTTATTCCTCCATATTAACTTGGGTCCAAAATAGTCAATATTTTATTTATCATGACAGCTCAAATTTTTCGGTGAAGATTTTAGCCTTCGGGTGTGTCTAGATAGACTCAAGCTCGATGAATTTAATTATTCATGAGTTCTAATATCAATACTTTAGTTTTAACATTCTTTAGGTATGAATTAAGTTTGTACAATATCTGTAACACAAAGCTAAGTATAAAACTTTCTTTCCGAAATAGTTTCGATATGAGTTTTTGTTAGGTCCAATTTCAAACAATCATATCTCATAGAATATAAAGAGTTATGGATCCCAATGCCTATCAAATTAAATATATCTAAGTCCTCTTTCTAACTCAACAAACCATTTCACAATCCAAATTTGGAGTAAAAGGTTATGACTGTTTTACTGAGTAATGTCTGGGCTGAAGCGGTATTTTGCTGTAGAGAAAATTTTGATGGTATTTAAATCAGCTTCAGCCGTATTTTAAGTATAAAACCCCCAAATTTCATTCTCCAACCTTAGAGAGGTGATTTCCCAAGGTTTAAGGTGAAATTCTATCATTGAGGTAAGTTTTTCCATTATTTTCTTTGTCTTTTAATCCTTTAGAATCCTTAGAAAGACATTTAATGGTGGAATCCTTTTAGGAAATACTCATGGGTGTTTTTAATATGATGTAGAGCTGATTCTAATCTATAAATTAAAGATTCCTAACATGAATTTGATAAACTAGCTTATGAATTTTGATGGTTAGAAACCTTGAATTCCGTAAAGATGAGACCTTTAGCATAAAAACACACAAGAACTTAACTTTAATCCCGAAAACTATATTATTGATTAATCATGTGATACGATATTATGTGCTATGTGCCCGCAAGGAGATTGTTGTAAATGAAGTATGTGGACATGATAGTTCTTAGTTGTTCTAGTGATGAAATGTAAGACCCCACAAAATTCTAAGCTTGATTCAGTCCTGTAAAAGCTAGTAAGGGGTCCCAAACGTAGAAAAATTTAGCTAAGTGTTCATACATAGAGTTATTTTAGCCTTCGTAAGTTGACGATCCTTTTTTATGACCCTTATGACCTTTAAATATTGATTTTTAGGTTAATTCATGATCAGGAATGTCAGTAGGTGTTTTCGGACAAGTTTTGGATTTTTAAGACTTCGTTTGAGGCACATTTGAAAGCTCAAACCAGTGGATCGATGCGATCTCGATGCGCCGCATCGTCCATCGCGTCGATGAATATTTTTCTCTAGCTTCTAGTGCAAATTTCAGTGAACTGACGCAGGTGCGTCAGTCTGCGCGTCGCTAGGTCAGTCTTTAGTCATTAAAAAGTCATGTCCTCAGGGGTATTTAAGTCTTTTTCCCATGTCTATCAATCCCCAAAACCCAAAATTAAACCCTTCTAAGAGCAAAATTCATTCATTTTTCACAATTTGCTCTCAAGAAGAAACCCTAGGAGGTTTAAATCTAAATTCAAGACTCAAGAGCTTACCATCAATCTTTTTAGAATTTAATCATTAAGGTATGTCAAGTGTTCATCCAAGGGTTTCCTTCCACCCTTGGAGTTCAAGAACTCTTTTTAAATTACAAGTCAATAGATTTGATGAATTTCATGGTTGAATTTGAATGTATTCATGATTACCATGTTAATGGGGTTGCTAATCCATGATTAGTTGCAAGATTCATATGAGATTATTTATTTTATGTGTTATATCATGTCGATTCATGCTAAAACCCTTAAATTGTGAATTTGGTATTTGAAATTGTAATGCCCACATGTTGTTTAGTATTATGTGCTTATACTATGCCCTCTAAATATTTGATGGATTGTTCATGTGAGTTGAATAGTGAAATCTTCATCATATTAGCATGTATACAAGTTTATGTCATGCAAGTGTTTGTCAAAATGCCTCAATGAATGAATAGTGATCAAGTAATTAGTTATCATGTGTCATGTTAGTGTTGTGCCCACTAATCTATGCTATCGAGTCCTGGGGGTATTTAATACCTGACAATCTAGTTGTTTACCTAGAGCTATAGTAGTTACATAATAGACTCGGTAGTATCATGATCAGTAGTTCAGTAATCAGTTCAGAATCCAGCGAACTCAGTTCAGTTTAGTCAGAAAGTATGAATCAGTAATAGATCAGTCCAGCCTAGCACAGTTTAGAATTCAGTCCAGTGTCTATTCAGTTGGAAGTAAGATTCAGCACCGAGTAAACCCAAGGATGGGGACTCACCTACTAGCAGGGGGTGTGATCCTTAGAAACAGTCCTTATGTTCCAGAACTACGTAGCTAGCGTAGGTTGAGACATCAACCTGCCAGTTGAGGGTTGATGAGGTGTCCTACCTGCCAGTTGAGGGTACCACCGTTCTAATTCAAAGCACCTGCTAGATGAGGGTGACTTAAATTGTGTTTACCCATGGCATGGTGCTGACACCCTTCTAACTGGGGTTACAGGTTAGATCCCAATCCATTCAGAGAGTGGCATGTTGGTTAGATGATTACTTCCCACAGTTTCAGTTTCAGTCTTCAGAATAGAGCTCAGTTAAGTTCTATAGAAATTAGGACTGTCAGACACAGTCACTTAGTTCAGTATGAAACTCAAAATAGTTTCAATGAATTAGAACTGTCAGATACAGTCACTCAGTTAATAGTAATACAGTATCAGTAAACTCAGATATCAGTAAATTAGTTATTCAGAACTAAGTATCTAGTGTTATCACGACCTCAGTTACAGTTTACATATTCATGCATGTACTTTCATTCAATTATGCTCATATTATTCAGTCAATATTGTTCATGCATATGAACCCATGCATCTCAGACTACCTTACTTAGCATACCAGTACATTCAAAGTACTGACTCATACCCTTCTTTTATGCTATGATGTGTTATATCATAGGTTTAGACGTATGGGCTCCCGATCATACTTAGCAGCCTAATCCATTAGTAGTAGACTAGTGGTGAGTCCTCATTGTTCGAGGACAGATTTATTATTCCAGTATTTCAATACTTTGTTTATTTCAGTAGTCGGAGTTAGTTGGGGACTTGTCTCATCAACTACTTATTCAGACAGTAGAGGCTTTTCAGACTAGAGTATTTATAGACAGATGTTTAGTTTTGGTATGGATATACCGTACTTAGTATTTACTTATATTTTTGAACCTTATGAAAAGTTTCTGCCTAATTTTCGCATAATTTCTATATTACTATTCAGTTATTGCAGCAGGTACCAGTCATGGGTTAGCTTGTGGTCTTTTAGGATTATGAGCACCGTGTAGCACTCGGGGTACAGACTTAGGGTGTTAAAAATTTAGTATCAGAGCCTAAGGTTCAATAGATTCCTAGGAAATCTGAAAGCAACATCTAGTAGAGTTTTGTGCATGGGTGTGTAACGCGCCATACTTATGGACAGAAGGATATTGATGTTTTAGGAAAAAACTTTCCCTTCTTTCAATATTCATGTCGTGCGAGTGAGCATGAGCTCTAGTTAAACTCTCAGTCTAATTCATATCTCCTCCTTATGCTTCCAGAACATAACTCTCAGAAAAGTTAATGAAAGAAGAGATGAAAATCAGCCAGCTTCTCCACCCATTCAGGCAAATCCCCTAAATGAGCATATCTCTTACGCTAAATTCAGAGATGCTTTCACTACATTGGCTTATTCAATAATTGCTCAAAATAATTTGCAGATTGTTGTCCTATCTAGGTTATTGACTTGCCTTCAGCAGGGTGGGGGAGGGGAGCGTCGAAAGAATAACAGGGCTAGAACAAATAATTCTAATCTAAGATCAGGGGGGTAGTAACCGCTCCCAATTCCATCAGAGATTCTCAGCCCCAGTTCCTCCTTCAATCAGGGCGCCAATGCTTAAGTTTAAGAATGACAGTCAAAATAGGGCATCAGGCTCTAAGTCGTAAGGTAGGGGAATGATGTTCGTACTAATCTGCTTTGCGGAGAATGTGGTAAGAACCATAAGGAGTGTGTAGAGCTAGAAGTGGTGTATGTTTTGGATGCGGTAAGCCAGGCCACAGGAAGCGAGAGTGTAGAGTAATGGCTCAGAGGGGAAAGGATTTATGCCAACAGGGTCAGTCCGACCGTCCTTCATCTCAGGTGGTCTCTCGAATCAGCAGGGTGCCACTTCCAGTACCACCAGTGGGCAGCGCCCAAACAGGCTTCATCCACTTCAGTCCCGACAAGATCAGGAAGGTTCTCCTGATATAGTCACTGGTACATTATAGATCTTTCATTTAAATGCATATGCCTTGTTAGATCCAGAAGTTTCTCTATGTTTTGTAACTCCTTACATAGCAGTCAACTTTCAAGTCAGATTAGAAATCTTAATAGAATTTTTCTTAGTGCCTCTCCCAGTAGGTAGATCTATTCCAGCCAGACGAGTATACAGATCTAGATTAAACTAGTAGAAAGAAGAGCAGAGAATTCTAAGGTAGTCAGTATTGAGGTTGCTATATGATTATTGTTGGAGCAATAGAAAGCTAAGAATTATGTATTGAAAGAAAGTACTAGGAGTGAACCGTATATTATCAGGTATAGTCCTTCAGAATGAGGTTAGTGTCTGTGAGTATTGTTATATCTCAGACTCTAGAGTAATGTAGTTTCAGTTTGGTTTAGAGTTTATTAAGTTATTCACAGGCTTAGAATAACGGCTTTAATCTAAGGAGGAGATGGTAGAACAAGTAACCAAGTTAGGCTTTCAGATTTTAATAGTAATGCTTGTATGTGTAGAAAAGCAGTGGGAAGACATGATGCCTAACCCGACCTTACCTCAGTTCAAAGTTTCTTACTTCAGCTATCATGATATCTACTCATGCCTTACATGTCACCTCTATGACCATAGATCGTATTTGTGCACATCATCAAAAATCATGCATGCTTACAGTTCCTATTTTAAGGAGTTCTAGATCACGCAGTGTTACGCATCATGTTCCATGAACACAGAAACTCCAAGCTCAGGTCATGTAGCTCATGGCTCATGTACTCATATCATGCCTTACAGTAAGCTCAGTTCCCATGACTCATGCTACACTCCTAATGATCAACTAAATTCAGACTATGTCATGTATATCCTCAGTTTAGATCTCTTGATAAATCCATGGTGTTGATATTCTAATCCTCAGTCCTCAGTTAAGGGTCGAGTTTAGCATAGTATTCATTCACGCTTCAGGTCCTCATGTTTTAACCCTTTAGTGAACTCTCCCTATGAAATGATGTAGTGATGAGCGATTTCTTAGATGGAACAGAGTAAATGTTTCATGATAAGGGAAGATTTTTACAAGCTTTACACGAGGCTGTAGTTATGAAGATAGGCCAAAAAGTCAGGTTAGTGTGCTAAGTAAATGGCTAGCAAGAAGTTGTATTTAGTTGTTGAAGGGAGGGAAATTTGAGAAAATGTCGAGTGTGATTGTATATTCAAATCCTTAGTTTATGTCAGTCTCCATCACATAGTTATCAGAACCCAGTATTCAGTTCCAGTATGAGCCTCAGTTACAGTCTCAGTTACCATCTTAGTTACAGTCTCAGTCGAGTAATCAGATCAGTAACTCAGTTTAATTTTAGGTTTTCTTGACCATATCACACAGTTATTAGTTATTCAATTATCAGTATTTTAGTACCTCAGTTTACAGACTATTTCATAATCATGTTATACTCTTGGTCTTACATTCTCAAATAATATAGTTTTCGTGAATTCATGCTCAGTTATCTCATGTTACTTAGTCAGCCCTTACTGCATATGCATAATACTATGCAGTTTCATTCTAGACTAAGTACAGTTCAATCCTACATGACTAGTATTCAGCTATTAGCCACTTAGTTAATCAGATAAGTTAGTATGTTTATGCGTTCGTGCTCAGTGCCCATGTGAACATTTTCAGTAGCCTCAAGTGAAAGGTATGCAGTGTTGAAGTAAAAATTCCAGTTGAGGGAATAGTTGAGAAACATGGCTAAGATTGCAAGTTAGTAGTTGCAGCGCATAAGGCTTAGTAACTTTATCTTAGATGACGTTTTGTAGGCCTTACTCTATACTACAGAATTGTAATTTCTTATTCAGATGTCTTATTCAGATCACTCCAAGATTTCCTTGCTCCCTAAAGTCACTAGAAATTTATAGAAAGGGCGTCAAGGAAATGCTCCAGTTGAGTATAAGTTTTCAGCATGAGTTAGTCAGTAAGGCCAGTAATTCAGTCTAGCAGTCAGGCAGACATGTTCGTACGGTATGGTTTCCCATCTTTCCATCTAGCCGTATTATTCATGGGTATGACTATTCCAAGATGGAGTATCTCGGTAGTTGAGAGATGAGCCTAGTTTGTGCAACATGCCTCAATTTTAGATCCCAGATATTCAGTCATGATTCAGTTCATAGGTGCCCTATGCATCATCCCAGTCTTTCCTCAGTAGCTCAACCAAGTTAGTATCCTTCGGGGGATGTAGTATCCCAAGGGGGAGATGCAATATAGTCACCCGAGCTTTCATGACCTAAACCTTCCACTTACTCTTCATGAAGTGAATCTAGTTCAGAGTAATGGGTACTCAACAGCTAACCCTCAAGTTCCAATCTCAGTCGTAAGCCATGTATTCAGGGGATCAGTCCAGTTCATGATATTCAGTTCATGTATCACGTTTTAGGCTTAGTTATGTTCTCATGTTTCCTTTCATATGAGTTTAGTAAATGATCTCGAGTTTGAGATCAATGACTTTGTATTCCTAAGAATCTCACCCGTGAAGGGGCTGAAAAGGCTCAGCAAGAAAGGAAAACTCAGTTCCTGATATGTCGGTCCTAACCGAATTCTCAACCATTTTAAAAAGGTAGCCTATGAGCTTGAGTTGCCTTTAGATTTAGCTTCAGTCCATCCAATGCTCCATGTATCCTTGCTTAAGAAATGCATAGGTGACCCAGCAGTTGTAGTCCCGATAGGGAGTATAGACGTTCAGAATAGCCTCTCTTATGAGGAAATTTTAGTCAAAATCCTTGACTATCAGATTCACAGACTGAGGAGCAAAGAAATCCCTCTAGTCAAAGATGTTTGGTGGAACCAGTCAGTTGAGGGAGCTACTTGGGAAGCATAAGAAGATATGCGGACCAAGTATCCTTACATCTTCTGTACGAACTCAGACTCAGCCCAAGGTAACAGTTTTCCTTGATCTTACTCAGTTCCATGCTCAGATTTTTCTCTATAGACTTGTTACCAGTACCGTTGCATATTTAGTTGTGTCTTCATGCATCATATATGCATATTCAGCATGAGAAACTCAGCTTTTTAGCAATCCCAATCATGCATTCAGGAATCATGTTCAGCTATGTGCTCATACACCAGATATGCATGTTCAGCATGAAATTTCAGTATATTAGTAGTGTCAGTTATGAAATCATGTTACTATTGTGCATACCCAGTATCTAAATTCAGTCTATCAGTATTCCCAGCATAGTCAGTCTCATTCGAGGATGAATATTCCAAAGGGGGAGATATTGTAATATCCCACAAAATTCTAAGCTTGATTCAGTCCTGTAAAATCAAGTAAGGGGTCCCAAACTTAGAAAAATTCAGCTAGGTGTTATACTTAGAGTTATTTTAGCCTTCGTAAGTCGGCGATCCTTTTTCACGACCCTTATGACCTTTAAATTTTAATTTTTAGGTTAATTCATGATCAGGAATGTCAGTAGGTGTTCTCGAACAAGTTTGGATTTTTCAGACTTTGTTTGAGGCATATTTGAAAGCTCAAACCAGTGGATCGACGCAATCTTGACGCGCCGCATCGCCCATCACATTGATTAATATTTTTCTCTAGCTCTGAGTGCAAATTCCAGTGAACTGATGCAAACTTGAAGCGATGCATTGGCCATCGCGTTGATGCCAATGATACGACACTCTGGTCTGCAGAGATATTTAGGTCTTTTTCCCACGCCTATCAGCCCCCAAACCCTGAAATTAAACCCTCCTAAGAGCAAAATTCATTCATTTTTCATAAGTTGCTCTCAAGAACAAACCCAAGGAGGTTTAAATTCAAATTCAAGACTCAAGAGCTTACCATCAATATTTTTAGAATTTAATCATTAAGGTATGTCAAGTGTTCATCCAAGGGTTTCTTTTCACCCTTGGAGTTCAAGAAACCTTTTTAAATTACAAGTTAATAGATTTGATAAATTTTATGGTTGGATTTGAATGTGTTCATGATTACCATGTTAATGGGGTTCCTAATCCATGACTAGTTGCAAGATTCATATGAGATTATTTATTTTATGTGTTGTATCATGTGGATTCATGCTAAACCCCTTAAAATGTGAATTTGCTATTTGAAATTGTAATGTCCACATGTTGTTTAGTATTATGTGCATATACTATGCCCTCCAAATGTTTGATGGATTGTTCATGTGAGTTGAATAGTGAAATCATCATCATATTAGCATGTATACAAGTTCATATCATGCAAGTGTTTGTCAAAATGCCTCAATGAATGACTGGTGATCAAGTAATTAGTTATCATATGCCATGCTAGTATTGTGCCCTCTAATCTAATCTATCGAGTTCTGGGGGTATTTAATACCCGACAATCTAGTTGTTTACCTAGAGCTATAGTAGTTACAGAATAGACTCGGTAGTATCATGATCAGTAGTTCAGTAATCAGTTCAGAACCCAACGAACTCAGTTCAATTCAGTCAGAAAGTATGAATCAGTAACAGATCAGCCCAACCTAGCATAGTTTAGAATTCAGTACAGTGTCTATTCTGTTGGAACTAAGATTCATCACCGAGTGAACCCAAGGATAGGGACTCACCTGCCATCAGAGGGTGTGATCCTTAGAAGTAGTCCTTGTGCTCCAGAACTATATAAACAGCGTAGGTTGAGACATCAACCTACCAGTTGAGGGTTGATGAGGTGTCCTACCTGCCAGTTGAGGGTACCACCATTCTCATTCAAAGCACCTGCCAGTTGAGGGTGACTCAGCTTATCTTTACTCGTGGCATGGTACTGACACCCTTCAAATGAGGGTTACAGAATGGATCCCAATCCATTCAGAGAGGGGCATGTCGGTTAGATGATTACTTTCCATAGTTTTAGTTTCAGTCTTCAAAATAGGACTCAGTTAAGTTTTACAAAAATCAGGACTATTAGACACAGTCACTCAGTTCAGTATGAAACTTAGAATAGTTCCACAGAATTAGAACTGTCAGATACAGTCACTCAGTTAATAGTATACAGTATCAGTAAACTCAAATATCAGTAAATCAGTAATTCAGAACTCAGTATCCAGTGTTATCACGACCTCAGTTATAGTTTACATATTTATGCATGTACTCTTATTCAGTTATACTCATATTATTTAGTATTTATTGTTCATGCATATGAACCCATGTGTCTCAGCCTACCTCACTTAGAATACTAGTACACTCAAAGTATTGACACATACCCTTCTTTTGTGTTATGATGTCTTATATCATAGCTTCAGACGCACGGGCTCCCAATCATACTAAGCAGCTTGATCCATCAGCAACAGACTAGTGGTGAGTCCTCATTGTTAGAGGATAGATTTATTATTCCAGTATTTTAGTACTAAGTTTATTTCAGTAGTCATAGTTAGTTGGGAACTTGTCCCATCAACTCCTTGTTCAGATAGTAGAGGCTTTTCAGACTAGAGTATTTCTAGACAGATGTTTATTTTTGGTATGGATGTACCGTACTCAGTATTTACTTATAGTTTTGAACCTTATGGCAAGTTTCTACCTAATTTCTACATAATTTCAATATTACTATTTAGTTATTGCAGTAGGTACCAATTATGGGTTAGCTTGTGGTTCTTTGGGATTATGAGCACCGTGTAGCGTCTGGAGTACAGACTCGGGGCGTTACATGAACCTAGTTGAGTTATAATGATATTAAGTTGTATTCATTGTACAATAATATGATAAGGAGAATTATGCTAAGATCGAATATTGATGAGAATAGTAATATCTACGGGATAAATGACTTGAATTAGTGTGATGATTGTATTATGAGGAAAGAGGTAGAGGATAATGATATGCGTGAATGTGCTAGTTATAGGTGGTGATGTTAGAACCCTATGTTGTGGCATCTAAGGAGACAATGATATTTTTAATAATTAATGAGTAATTAAGACTCCAATAGTGACTTGTATAAGTAAAAATTAAATTATAATTTATTTTATGATATTCTTGTTTTGATATTGATAAAAATACTATATCTATTGGATGTCCATGAGAGGCTAAATTGGTGATAATGATGGTTTATTGAATTATACCTATCAGTAGATTGTTTGATAATGATAAACTCCTTAAAGTAACGCTATGAATACTTGTTGATTCGTATTCGGACATGCTTGAAATTGTTGATGCTTGGATTGTTGATGTGTGTATAAATGATTGTTGAAAATTCACTTGATGAAATTGTCTTATGACTTTAAGTGTACTTGTAAACTTGGTACATTGTTGAATGCTGTGAGGTTGTGTAAATTTGATATTGATAATACTTGTTTATGGTGGTTCGGGTACCACACCGGTACGGATATGTATATATTGGATCGGTTACCATGCCGGTACGGATATGTATATATTGGATCGGGTACCACACCGGTACGGATATGTATATGTTGGATCGGGTACCACACCGGTACGAATACATGTATGTTAGATCGGGTACCATGCCGGTACGAATATGTATATGTTGGATCGGGTACCACGCCGGTACAGATATGTATATATTAGATCGGGTACCACACTCGTACGGATATGTATAGATTGGATCGGATACACGTCAGTATGTATATGTATATGTTAGAGTGGGTACCACGCTGGTACGGATTTATATATGTTGGATCGGGTACCACACTGGTATGAATATGTATATGTTGGATCAGGTACCACGTCAGTACAAATATGTATATGTTGGATTGGGTACCATGCCGGTACGGATATGTATATTTTGGATCGGCTACCACGCCGGTATGGATTTGTATATGTTGGATCGGGAACCATGCTGGTACGGATATGTATATGTTGGATCGGGTATCACACCGGTATGGTACATGAACATAGATTGTTCCCTGCAGGTCATAACTATTTGGGCAGAAATAAGTCTCATAGCATGTATATACATATTTGTGTTGAGTCTGTGGATGTTTACAGTATGGTTGTTACTCTTGATGGTTATGTGGCTTATTTGTGAGCGCTATTTGATCTGTTATTATTGTATTGTTGATTCATTGGGTATTTTATTGTGTGATATGTATTTGAAAAAGTGAAACTTTGTACTTACTTATATATTAGTTGACTTGCTTCATTTATACGTGTTTTAATTGTAGCTTCCAAAATGGCTAGTTATCATTCTTTAATATTATAATAAAGCATTTTGTTGTTAGCTCGAGAGTTTAGTGTGGGTTTTCTATGATTACGAGTTTGTTCCTATGAATATGAGTACTGAAAGAGATAAGGTAAATAAAGAGGAATAGTGATGTATTAGCGTTGGATTGTGGTTGATGGTGTGAATTAATGAGGCTAGAGTATGTTAGTAGCAAATATAATATTGATGGTATTGGAAGAGTAGTTGGATGTTGCAACTTAGGTAAAGTAATAATATTATGACAACCTTAGTTGAATTATATTCCATTCAAGATGTCATGATTTATTTTTGTTAATTCTATTTTATGATTATATGAACTAGCATAGTCGGACGATGATGCCTACCAATACGTGTGGTTGTATTGACCCTACTCTTCTACATTCCTTCTTGAAGTGTAAACTGGATGCAGGTTAGTTGCAGTTACTAGATGGATGACGCTATTCAACACTAACTTCTACACTTTCTTCCTGCCAGATGTTAGAGTCTTTGTATTATTTATTTTATTGTCAATTTGTGTTGTAGTAGATAGCTCTTGTACGTGTCTGGCCAAGTCTTGGGATAGTTAAGGACATTTGCAAGAAGTTTTTGAAAAAAATTATTTATTAGTATTTAATTTACTTATTATATTCAATCCAGTATTACCTTAAAAACAGAAGTCTTCCAGATATTTTTAGTTGGGTAATAAGGGTTCTCCTAGCTACTTAGAATAGCATAGGTGCCCGCACAATCCATTAATTTAGGTAGTGACCCTATTCCATGTACGGGTAGGTTATTTAGGCTAAAGTGGGTTCCTATGTTCACAAAGAAAGCCTAAGATTATTTCACTAACCAAGCATAATCACGATTAGCCTTGAGAGACTAACGGGGTAAGTTCTAGATGATACAAGCAATCATGAGAGTTAAACAACTGAACTCACCGCACATGACATGCAAACTTTTCAAGGAGGCTCAATTACATTTCCTACTAGATACAAAAGGAGGTATTTACCATGTACTACTAACTAAGGACTTTGGAGTCACAAAAAGAGGTAAAGCATTGTTACAAAATTGTTCACATCTGTGCCCTTGATTTTTAAAAAATCTTGGAAGGGGGGAGGGGCTTTCTTCGCATTTACACCATGCAAAATTAGATATTGATGGCACCAAACCAAGCCGTTGTCTCGCATTTCGGATCTCATGAGGGAAAATCATATGGCTACTCAGACTTCACCATAGGTATAAGGGCTATTCTAAAACTCCAATGCTACGGGTACTTAGATTTCCCCTGCATCTATGGCTCAAAACCCAACCATGATGATATTTCTTTAAGAATGTCGTCACTCAATCTATCATAGGGAAAGGCTCATCCGACATCAACATAAATAATATAAAAATAAAATAAAAATCCAAGAATGAAATAAACAACTAATCCATGAAATGTACGCACCATCAAGGTGCCCGAATATACAACCCAAAATAAAAATATGATCATCCAAATCATCCAAAAAAAAAAAAAAACCAAACAAATATCCCAATAGTACAGACCAATCAAATAAAATAACTATGACTACTATGGAAACGGGCACCCCCAACTAGAAGCTTTCAGTGAACTCACTGCACAATCAAGAAAGCATAAGAAAAGAGTAAATGGTGCTCTCTGTAACTGCATCAACCACTGTAGTCAATCTCAATCTTAGCATCATCTGAGTTTGACCATGTAGCTGGGACCTCATCATCATCACCAACTCGGGGAGAAGGAAGTCTCTCTTTGGGTTTTAGGACCTTCCAAAGGCTCTTCACCCTCTTCCACATCTTGGTGAAGAATTTGTCCCTCTTCTTCTCCCTTTTCTTTATCTTTTCATGAGAATCACGGAGCTCCCTGTGTGAATGTGCTAAGGATGAGTAGACCCTCTCAATCCTAGAGATAGTGTCCCCCTGCTCCTGCTGATTTGCCAAAAACCGCTCATAGTTAGTCTGAGCCACACAAGAATGGAGAGTTGTAGATGACCCTCCTATCCCCGTAGGAAACCTAGACACAAGCTCCTTGATCACCCTTATCTCAATCGAGATCTCCTCAAATAGCCTTACTGTGGATGGCCTGCAAGAGTTTGTGTCCTTATCTATCGACTTACCTAAGTCGATCTTCCTCTTCTTGCTCTTACCAGGAATGCCTTCACCCCGAATCTTAAGAGGGTAAATAGGGGTCTTTGGATGCACCAAAGTATCTTCAGGGTACTCTTCCCCTCGGCTCTCTTGCACAGCTCAGTAATCAAGGATGGAAATAAAAGTAAGGAGTCATCTTGATCTTGAAATATTGCATATCTAGTAGAATAAAATGCCCAACATTTAGAGAAATGTTATCCAAAATGCATGCAATCATCCGCGCTCTCATATCAGGGACATAGGTCATATTGGTGCATGGAGAAATCCAGCTACAGATGATAGCCAACCAAATTCGAGACTCAACTGTGAAGTCGTGCAATGATATCCGTATCTTCATGGTAGACCACAGAACCTCTCTATCAGGACACAACTTATCAGTGAGCCATCTCCCAAGTTTACAACCCTTATCTTCATATGGTTTCATGTTAGCATCCGGTAGCCCATATATGTTATTTATCTGCTCATCTCCAAAGTAAAATTCCTTCCCTCGGATCCTCATAACTGGGTTTGGGTCTGAGATAGAGACTACCCTGAGATTTTCATGAAACTCCCTCACCTAATACTCATTTTCTCGGCATGGATCCGGCGGAAAGCACCTCCACCCAGTGGCCACCAAGCGGTCATAAAAGGCCGGGAGCTCAGTACCTTATCCAAGCAGATGCCTCTCTCTGGGAGTAACTTGGTTCTGGGAAAGTCGACATAGTACAGATTCTAGCACTCAGTATCTATGAAACGAGTTTGGTCGTAGTCTGATATCTTTAGCCTTAAAAACCTGAGAACAACATAACAACATTACTTATCAACATTCTTATGTGAAAACTATGTTATGTTATATAATTAAGCTAATGGTATGGCATATTGGTAATTTCTGGGAAAGAAATGGACTTGAAGTATTTTTGGTCAAGGATGAAAAACAACCTTAGATGTCGTGATTACGATCCTGTGACTGGGATCACAGTAACTGAAGCATACTCGATCAAAATTTCCAAAGTTCAAAACTTCCAATTTCAATGACCATTTGTGTTCCAAATCAAATATTTACATTATGAACATGAAACTTAGTCCCTAGATGTTTGATCATGCCCTTAGAATGTGGGAAAACTAGTAAGAACTTTGTTCGAGCATTTAATCGAACACTTGGTGTGCATATTCTATTTCTGTCATTTTGAACAATTTTGGGTACTCAAAACTTCCCCAAGTGTCTGCACATCAATAGCAACAACGAATCCAACTAAACAAGCACAATTTAAACAAAGATTTAGCATGCAATCACAATTTTAGGTCATTCCTAAGACATGAGTTCTAAGGCCTACACATACACATAAAAAGAGAATTTGAACCACATACCAGAATGAGAGATCCAGAGGGAATGTTTATGTACTTTTGGATGCCTAATATACAATCAAAATCAGTGGCAATTTGAGAGAAATTCGAAAAAAGTGTGCGGGAAAATAGGGGTGCCGTTTCATTTTT
This sequence comes from Capsicum annuum, assembly GCF_002878395.1. NCBI lineage: Eukaryota > Viridiplantae > Streptophyta > Magnoliopsida > Solanales > Solanaceae > Capsicum > Capsicum annuum. The sequence continues at coordinate 121,678,064 of NC_061119.1, read as the reverse complement.
AAAATAGGCTTGACTACAATCGCGTTCAGAGTTTCATGATTGTTGTTAAATGGTGCTCCCAATCGCGATAGCACGCGTACCGTGATCGCGGTAATTGAGGCCAATTTTTGGTCCTCTGTTTTTCCCTATTCAGATTACTACTTAAATTCACCACACTTCTTCTTTCTTAACCTTATTAAAAACACCTTATAGCACCATAATTTCATGGATTAATCACAAACAAAAATAAAACTTACTCTAACAATTAAAATTCAAAAGATATGTGCCACTTTTGAGGCATTGGTGGGCTGCCTCCCACCTAACGCCTAATTTATTATCGTGGCACGACATTCTTCAACTCTTAAGTTGGATCCTTGAGGTAACCATCATCCACCTTCGTGTCCACTACATCAATGACGGACACCACTTGTAGTTTCATTGGTTATTTCTCGATTTTACACCCAAAAGGAAACCTCATCATTTTGAACCCAAAATTTTATCTCCTCTTACTCCATATCAACAATTTCTCTCCCTATTTCTAAAAAGGATATTCCAAGGATAATATGGATAGTCTTGGTCAATTTCATAATCTTGGACCACAAAGTCTACTTATGAAATGAAATGATCAACTTTGACCAAGACATCATATAAAACTCCAATCTATTTCTTGATGGAGCAATTTGACATCAAGAGTCTCATTTTGTGGGAGTAGGGGTGTCCAAACCAAGCCCTAGGTAAATTTCATATGTCATGAGATTGATGCTTGCACCAAGGTCACACAAGATTTTCTCAAATCTGTGTGTCCCAATGGTGCAAGGGATTGTGAAGGCTCCCGAATCTTCTTTATTTTCCTCCATAGCACTAGTCATGATAGCACTACAACCACGGGTAACTTCAATGGTTTTACCATTCACAAGGCATTTTTTTAACATCAGTGTTTTCATGAGCTTAGCATATCCCAAAATTTCTTGAATGCTTCTAGCAACGGGATATTGATTGAAAGATTTCTAAGCTTGGTGAGAAACTTTTGGAATTTGACTTTCTTCACTTTTTTCTTGAGTGTTTGATGGAAAGGAGGAGGGAATTTCATTGGAGACAAGGGTTCACATTAAGTTTCATCGCCCTTGACTACTTTAGGAGCTCTCTCCCCATCAACCATCTCTTCAATTATCATTGGCTCTTCATCATCCCCTTCTTAAGACTTTGGAGCTTCATCATTTGACTCACCCACATTCTTCTTCTTTATGTTCACTAGATCATCATGATACTTTTCTTTGACCTCAACCTCTTGTGCACCAATTTATTCACCGCTCCAGGTGACAATTGCTAAGACCTGAGCATCATTTTTCGAATTAACCATAGTATCACTAGGGAGGCCATCCTTGGGCCTAGCATTGAGTGCGGTTGAGATTTGGTCAATTTGGATCTCCAATTGTTTGATTGAAGAGGAGTGTGAGACAACCGTTTGGTTGATTTGAGAAAAGTCTCATTTTAATTCTCAAACCATCTTGTCTGCCTCTTCCACTCTCATCAAGATTCTAGCAAACACATCCTCGGCTTTGAACTTTTTGGGATCCATAAGATTTCACTCCTTACTCTTCACTTGGTCATGAGGGGGGCACATATCTATCATACTCCTTTTCTTAATCCCTCCAATCACGATCTCTATGTTTATCACGCCATTCCCTTTCTCGATCATGATCGGTCCAACTTTGGTTACCACCTTATCTTTGATAGGCCGGGCAGGAACCCCTCGAGTAGTTTGCCAAGTATATAATTTCTTTATCAAGCCTCTTGGCTTCTTATTCATTATATCCTTTGGATTCCATGGTATTTATCATTTCTTGGGGTGTACCCATCACATGCTTTGTAAGGAGGTCTAATTGTGTTATCATTTCTGCCATGTTTTCCTCCCTCTCTTCTTCTTTCTTTATTTGCTCTTTATCCACAAAGAAGGTGGTAGGGGAAACTTGCTCGGTGTCACAGGTATTCCACCCCCATTTTTCTTTGTCATTTGCCCAAGCAAACTTGAAACAAATCCATATAACAACCTTACAAGTGATCCAGCGATTGCACTGTCCACCACGGTCACGGTCTTGTTGAGTTGGTCCAACGCCTTATAGAATATTTGTAGGAGCATATTATCTGGTACTTCATGGTTAGGATATTGCACAAGCTTTTCATTAAATCTCTTCCAAACTTTATATAGAGGCTCCCTATTGAGTTAACAAAAATTAATAATTTCGTCCCGCAATTACAACATCTTTGATGGTGGGAAGTAATGATCTAAGAAAGAATCAATAAGCTCGACTATGATGTGATTGACCCAGCGGGAAGAGACCTCAACCACAACACTGCCTCACCCGTTAGAGAGAACGAGAAGAGGCATAATTATATTGATTCTTACTTGTGAGATGTGAGTAATGACGAACGAGGTACACACTTCTACAATCTTGTGAGATGTAACATCACACTTGTAACGTGGAAGACCCTTATTCCCTTTATTCAGTGGGATGCAGATGGGACTAGCATGCCCCACATTGTGGAGATGGTCTTCATCATCAAGGGCCCCATCAAAGGTCCTGACATTACTTGCATGATCACTCATTGTGTTGTGGATACTATTGAAAACACCTATAATGAAACAAAAACAACAAACAAAATAAATAAAACCCACTACGAGTAAATCCAAAGTCACTGTCAACACCAAACAAGCGAAAACTAAGTTTCACTCCTCGGCAACGACACCATTTTGATCACACTCACCTATACCATTATTTTTGTGTAGGACGATCCTTGTCAATATAATAACCCAACTTGAATTGGGGTCGAATCCACGAGGAGTGTAACTAGTATTCCTATATGTGTTGAAAGCTACTAAGTATTTACTTACAATGTAAACATAAAGTAAGACAAAGTTAAAATTGGGGGATATGGTTTGAAAGGTTGCTTAAATAAAATCTACTAGAACTACCAATTTAGAGCAACAATTATAAATATGATTTCAATAGGAGAATAGTCTTGTGATTATGTTTTCCTAGGGGAAAATAGTGCATGGGTATATGAGAATCAAATGCAAACTCTAGTTAATGATTATATGGGTAGGTTAGGTTAGGGGTTTTGACGTTAGTCTTTTAACCAAAGACCAAAATTTTACCCATGGATCCTTTCGAATACCTCATGAGTGTAGAAAACAAATCGACCCAAAACCTCAATTGGGCATCCCTATTTCTAGGAAGATGCCCAAGACATAGAAAATTCCAATCCATCCTTATTTCTAAGACGATGTAAAGGAATAAGCTAACATCTAATTATTGTTCACAAATACTTCTCACCCACATCCCTCTTTCAAGGATGATATGGTATCTAAAACAATACCTATATCCCTCTTTCAAGGATGATGTGGGATTTTGGGAAATTGGGGTTTTCACCCACAAATTCTAATTTAACAACCAAGTATTAGTGAAACCCAACATCATTAACCAAGAATCTACACTAACAATCAAAACCCACATATATTTGCACTCTATTCCAACGTAACCTCAAGATAGATGTTTAGCTACTCATGAAGTTTGAGAGAATAAATATACCCAAATTGATATTCAAAGTTTTCATTGAAGACACAACGCAAGGGTATTCTCAAATTCAACTTCAATTACAACTAAAATACTTGAAAAATTAACTGCAATGGTCTTTTCCAATTAGGTAGGGTTTTTACACTGCCCAAAAATTGAATAGTAGTTGGGAGATATCTCTAAAGTGAAAGGGTTTTTGCCCTTTGAAGGATTGGAACCAACTATGTGAAATGACCAGCCTGCCCTTGGAAGAATTCTGCACCATCGCAATCGCCATAAGTTGATCGCGATGCCCGCGATCGTATATTACCTATTGCGATCGCCATGCTTTGACCTGGCCTTAACTGGCTGCGATCACAGCCCTCAGATGCGATAGTGGTAAATGAGGTCAATCCCTGCTCTGAATTTTCCTGTTTTTGCACTACTTTGCCTTTTATGTTCCCTTTTTAGTTCACTTCACTTGTTTTCTTCCATTTACCTGTAAATCTGCAAGCCATGGAAAATGGTGCATTCAAATGGCAAATTTATCTCATTTACACAATTTAATCATAATACTATGCAAAAATTTGGATGTAAATGAGTGGTAAATTTACCACTTATTAATGAAATAATTATAAGCTTGCAAGCGTAATGGTATGATGATACATAGGGTATACCTTGATGGTCAATTCTGTGGTTAAATGGATGGGTTATGTGAAATCTTTTTTAAGATAGGCTTAAAGAGGGTTCTGTAGATAAGCCGTGAAGGTGGATGTCTCGGGGAGACTAATACTAGAAACTTACGTTTGCCAGTGTGAGGATTGGTCTTGTAACCGTGTGCATATGACACACTTTATATATATACATATTTGTATCCTAGATTGACATAGGGTCTGGGCATTCCCTAGTCTTTCTTGATACCTCTGTTTCGTGCTGCTAACACGTATTAGAGCCCTTTCAGTAGGGGGATCTGAACCCATATAGCCTGTGGGTGCCTTTTTATGACGGTTAAGCTACACAGTCCAGGCTAATATTTTACTTCATGCTAAAGCTTGTTCCCTACACTGCATGTTATATGTATATATGTATGTACAATGTGTGCAAGTAGATTTTACTGTGGTTTTGACTTGGTATTATCTTATCCCTTCCCTAAGTTACATGCTAGCACTCATTTCATTAACCGTCTTTATATGTTATATCCCCACACGATGCAGGAACCGAAGATACTTTTACTTTTCTTACGCAGTGATAGGTGGTTCTTGGACTGTTCATGAGTCAGCTTGGATTGGTAAGCCTCCTTTTCCCGGATGGCCTACTATTTCATGGTCCAGTTTTGTCATAGACTATTTCTTTGATTACCTTTATGGCTATTGTCGGGGCATGTCCCGACTTAGATTGGTTTTGGTTTGTTTAGAAGCTTTGTGGATTACTGTGGATTGGGAGTTTTTAGACATCTTAAGTAATTTTAAGTTATCTGATATTTCTATCTTGTTATATGTTTGAAATTCATCCGTTGCTAGTTGTATTATGTGTTGTTTGGCTAGGTAGAGGGGGTGGTCTTCGGTCCTTGGTAGACTTGAGATACCGTCACGACCAGACCTTGGTTTGGATCATGACAAATACCTTAGTCCTTTCGAATATCAGTTTAGTAGATCCACGTCAGCCAGTGTTTGTACCCTTGCCAAGGTATTGAACACCCTACTAGCTGGGGTTATAGGTTAGACCTCGGTTAGCTCAGATATGGGTATGTCGATTATTAGTAGCTCCTATAATCCACATCCAACAGTTCAGATTCAGATACTTGCATGACCTTGTATTCAGTTATTCAGTTTATTAGACAATACATGTTCATTACTTGCATGACCTTGTATTCTGAGTGATTGTTTCTGACAGTCCTGATTGATAACCGGGTGACTGTATCTAACAGTTATGGTTCTATAGAACTGATCTGAGTTCTATACTGAGACTGAAACTAAACTGAAACTGTAGGAGGTAATCATCTAACCAACATTCCCGTCCAACCTGTAACCCCAGTTGGAAGGGTATTAGTACCATGCCATGGGTAAAGACAAGTTGTCAGTTAACCCTCTCTGACAGGAAGCTCTTTTGTCAACCCTCCCTGGAAGAAAAACTCAAACGAGATGTATCAACCCTAGTTTGGCAGGAAGATATCTCAACCTACGCTGGCTACGTATTCTTGTAATGCAGAGATTACTACTAGGGGCCAAACCCTATGTTGTCAGGAAACCCCCATCCCTGGGTTCGCTCGGTGTTGAATCCTACTCCCAACTGAATAAATACTAAACTGATTTCTAGTCCACACTAGGCTTGACTAATCTATTACTGATCATACTGTCTAAGTGAACTGAACTGAGCTCACTGTGTTCCGCTAACTGGCAAAATATGTAACACCTTATATTTTTGTGTGTACTTGTTCTATTTATATGGAACTTGATATATCTTTGTGGTGTAGATAGAGTTCTAAATACTTCCCATGTGGTTTAATGTGACCAAGTATATACAAATTTTAAGTTAGATTAAAGAGTTAAGAACTAAAAATTGAGTATTTTGTTAAGGTGCTTTCTTGACTTACTTAAGCTAGTAGGTGGATCACTTACTTGAGATGTTTGGACCAAGTTAATGGGATCAAGACCATGTATCAGATTAGGCCTTATATTAATGTACTCATTTGAGCCCAAATTAAGTAAAAGAGAAAGAAAATGGAGAAAAGAGGCCCAATACTCAAATCAGCCAAATAACAAGTTAAAGAGAAGAAAAGGAGGAAAAATTAGTAGCTAAGGCCCAATAGTTTTTGATCCATAAAGGCCCAATATATTGGGAAATTGTATACATCAATTACTTGACAAAATATGGCCCAAAATTAGTCAATAAATTCGTCCAAGAGCAGCTCCTATTTATGGATTGAAATCAGCAATTTTTCTCATTTTAACTTAGACAAAATTTCCAGCTTTCTAGGTTTTTCTCTTTTGTTCTCTCTTGGCTATGAAACAACCCTATAATTCCACAAGGGTTATTGGTATTGACCTTCCTTCCAAGCTAAAGGTAAGTGAACAATTCATGAGTTTGTACTATGGAAACTATGTGTTCTTTAAGATTAATTTCCGGACAACCCTCTCTATAAGTTTGGCCAGTCCATTGTTCTTAGTTATTAAGGGATTTCTCTTTTCTCTTTTGATGTATGTGTGAAGGGATTAAGCTATTGAGGAAATACACATTAAGACACTAAAATACCAAGTAAATCAAGGTATGGTTGTTGTCCACTTTTGTCCTTTTTCCATATACATGTGTTGATAGAGGATTGCACATATTGGGTTGCTATTAAAGGACGATTGGGTGTTGTTGCGGACTGTTTTGTGTGTTTGTGTTGTGGGCTGCCCGGTTGCTATTGGGAAAAGGTGTGATTAGTTTGTATTGAATTATAGAAGATGGATGTGGTGATACACCACAGAATTTATGATTGTGTATGTCTATTGCTCATTTCATTTTGTGTGTGTTGATTGGAAGGTGAAATAAAGCCGAGGTTGTGTCAGGGGATATTATATAAATATGTATGGTATGTGGCTGTAATTGGAGTATAAGAGGGTTAAAGTGACACTCTTTGTTGATAAATTAAGGGCTTACTTCCTGGCCACTAGTTTGGTGAAGTTAAATAGCCAAAATGTGACGTTTGGTTGCTAATATTAGTTTGCCATATATTTCATTGTAGATAAGTAATCTAAAAGTGCGGGAAGTCGAGTTGGGATGGTATTGGAGTTTTACAACCAGGTATGTAAGGCATACTCTATTTTGCACTCTTGGCATGGAAACGGATACTTGTTCCATCGAGTAAGCTTCCAAGGTCATCCGAAAACACGTGCTACATAATAGCACCTATGATATCCCATGTTACTAATGAACTTATTCCCACTCTCTAATGTATTAAACCACCTCGATACATGCTTGCTACCTATTCTACATGCCTATTTTCACTAGTAAATTTCAGAATTTCTCCAATTACTCAAATAAGACCCATGTGTTATTTTTAGCTCCTAAACACTTCAGTAGTGTGCCAACAACTCCTACTTCATTGTTATTGCATTGATTTCCTATTTACATGTCTCTTATTGATAGATCATTGTTTCAAGGTACCATAAGGTTATGACCACCAAAGTAACAATCTTAAAAGGCTAATTAAACTAAGTAATGGAAATCTATAAAACGGGTGGCAGCTCAGGGGCATAAGCCTATCATGGGCTGATCCCGATAATTTATATGTAGGTGGTAGCTCAGGGGCATAAGCATAGCATGGGCCGATCCTGATTTATTATTTACCACTAATCATCTGGTCATTTGTATCGTATGGATTACAAAGATAATGAAGTAAGAAGGTAAAAGGAAGAAAGAAATGTTATGTACCCTGTTCCACAAGTAATGTAAAGGTGGTCTACTAGCACTATTCTTACACTTGTTCCATATTTTTAGTGAGCCTTTATGTCATGTATTGTTACTTTTCCGCCTTGCATACTCAGTACATTTTTTTCGTACTGACTCCCTTTCTGGGGGGACTTATATTTCATACTACAGGCACAGGTGCTTCGGCAAACACGCCTCCTCAGTAGGAGCCCAGGATATCCATCTGCTATTGGTGAGCTCCAATTTGCTTCGGGGCTTTTCGAGTCGGTTCCATATATTTTTGGTATTGTATAAAAGTTAATAGTATGGTGAGGGTTTGTCCCGACCTTAGCTAAATTTTGTGTATCATCTAGAGGCTTGGTAGACCAATGTAAAGTTAAGCATGGTAGTGTGTTATCTTGTAGATGTTATGGCCCCAACGGCAAAGTCTATTATGTATATAGTTTTAGGGCTTGTCGTTTATATTTTTTTTTCATTAAGGCATTATATCCGTATATGGAAAAACCTTTGCCTATTATAGTTCCATGCATGTGAATTCCAAGGTTATAGGTTGGTTCTCTCGGGCCTTCACAGCTACGGGTGCCTGTCCGCCCCAATAGGATTTGAGGTGTGACAAAATACTACCGAGTTATGTCGACTAACTGAGTTTACTGAGTTCTGAACTGAATACTGAACTGAGACTGTGACTGATTACTGAGTACTATTGTTCGTGACACTACTGAGACTGTTCTGTAACTATTGTACCTCTAGGTAAACAGCTAAATTGTCGGGTATTAAATACCCCCAAGACTCGATAGGTTGAAAAGTAAAGCATAGAGTAAACTTGAAAAGCATAACACTGTGCACTTGTTCATAACTCATCCATGGAGATATTTTATCAAACACTTGTAATGCATAAGTTTACACATATACTAGTATGTCATGATTTTTCCCCATTTAATTCACATGAGTATTTCAACAAACACTTGGGGAGCACTAATATGCACATGATACTAAACAACATGTAGGCATCATAACATCAATTCACAAATTCAATGGCTTCAACATGGATTCACATGATACTACCACACATGATAATCAATTACACATAAATCTTGTAACAAACCATGCATTAGAAACTCAATAAACATTATAATCATGAATACACTTAAATCTAATCATGAAAATCATGACATCAATCTACATGAATTTTTAAAAGAGTTTCTTGGACTCCAAGGGTGGAAGGAACTTAATGCTTGAATTCTTGTAGATTGATGGTGAAATCCTTGGAATTTTAATCTTGAATTGAAAGCCCTAGGGTTTGCTCTTGGGTAATTTGGGAGAGAATGAGTGTAATTGCTTTGAGAGGGCTAAATTTCGTGTTTTTTGGGGCTGAATAGGGGTGGAAAAATTATCCAATTAACCCTATGGACGCGGTTTTTTAATGACTGAAACTGACCTAGCGACGTGCAACTGATGCGTTGCATTGATAAGATCGATGCTATAGCCGATGCGCCGCATCGAGTCCACGTCGGTTCACTGGAAATTGTAATGGGAGCTGGTGGAAAATATTCATCGACGCGATAGGCAACGCGACGCATCGAGATCGCATTGATACACTAGTTTGGTCTCCCAAACATACTTCAAATGATGTCCAAAAAATCCAAAACTCGTTTGAGAACACCTACTGATATTTCTGATCATGAAGCAACTCAAAGATCGACATTTAATGGTCATTAGGGTTACGAAATAAGATCGCCAACTATGAAGGCTAAAATAACTCTAAGATTGAGTACTTAGCTAAAATTTTCTAAGTCTGGGGCCTCTTAACCAACTTTAAAGGACTGAATCAAGCTTAAGATTTTGCAGGGTCTTACAGTATCAGTAATTCTTTTTGTTTTATTTAAGTTTTAGATAGTTAGAGTTAGTTGGGGGGAGACTTTTAGACATACAGTTAGATGTTCATCTTTGTGGTTTTAAACTCAGATATTGTCGTTGGTTTTGATTATTATTTCATCATTCAATTCAGCTTTTGTATAGTAGTTTTATAAGTCATTTTCACTATTCTTAGTGTCATACTAGGTCATAGGTTGGGATCACTTGCGACTCTAAGCACCGTGTTACGATTAAGGGGTAGTCTCAGATTGTGACAGATCTCATCATATAAAAGTGTTCTAAAAGATCAAAACCCACTGTAGAAAGGACATGTGAAGGATCTACGAAGAATTTTTGTAGCATAGACACATAGTAGACTGGATGTCAGATAACTCTAGATGTAACTCCACCTCGAAGGACCTAGACAACTCTGTGTATAACTCTATGAGGTCTGAAATACTTGTGGCTTAGATTTACCTTTCTTTTTGAATCATGTAATTCTTTCATAGATGGTATTTTTAAGAACACTCAGTCATCAATCTGAAACTCTAAGTCTCTACGACACATTTGCATATGAGTTTTGTTAGTGCTAAGAAGTTTTTCAGTTATTCCTCATCATCTTAACTTTCTCAACTACTTAGTGAACTAGATCTGGTCCAAATATTTATGTCTCCCCATCTTGGAACCAACCAATAATTGATTTGTATTGTCCCTCATATAGAGCCTCAAATGGATCCATTCTAATACTGGAGTGATAGATGTCATTATAGGCAAACTCTTTCAGAGGCATACGACTATCCCAATTTCCTTCAAAATCCAGCATACATGCTTTTAATATGTCTTAGTCTAAATGGTGCATTGGACTTGGTTTGTCTGTAGATGAAATTAGTGTTGAGGCTCACTTGCGTGCCTACAAGTTTTGGAACAATCTCCAGAAGTGTGTTGAAAATGAGAACTTCTATATGAAATAATGGACATTGGGGTCCCAAGTAGGCAAACAATCTATTCATGTACAACTTGACAAAATCTTCAATTGCACTGGTGGATTTAACTATTAAAAAGTGAGCTGATTTGGTCAATGGATCAACAATTTCCCAAATGGAGGAATGTATCTAAAAAGAGAAGGCAAATTTTTGACAAAGTCCACATTAATATCCTCCCATTTCCATACTAAAATGCCTATGGTCTATGCTAGGTCATTGGGACTCTAATTCTCTAGTTTTACTTGCTAACAATTAGAGAAGTGTGCCACATACTCGGCTATATCTTTCTTCATGTTACTCCACCACTAGAACTCTTTTAAGATTATGATACATTTTAGTGTAGCCGAAGTGAATCGAACAACGAGATAAATGTGCTTCATCCATAATCTATTGTTTCAACCTATCTATATCGAGAACACATAGCCTACTTAGACATCTCAAGGTGTCATCACTTGCTATATCAAATATTATAACCCTATGATTTCAAACCCTTTTTCTGTATTAGGGTAATAAAGAATCATCATATTATCTCTCTTCACCAATGCCACTAATAGTGACAAGGTCGTATTTAATACGCCAACACCATAATCTTCAGAATTAGAAGTCAGATTCCTAGGGTTAGTCTATGAAAATCTCAGGGTACTTCATGTTGGCCAGTTGATAAATGTGTTATATTTTTCATAGACAATCGATTAAGAGCATATGCTACAACATTAGTTTTATCTGGGTAGTAGAGAATCCTGACATCGTAGTCTTTCAACTGCTCTGGCCACCTCTTTTGCTTCAGAGTCAACTCTTTTTGTTTGAAGAGTTTAAAGACTTATGATCTGCCAACATGAACCCCATATCCTAAGCGTAAGCACAACTGCTGTAAGATCTAAACCATAAGTGAGATAATTAAGTTCATGCTTTTTCAATTATCGAGAAGTCTATGATATAACCTTGCCCATGTTACATAATAATGAAACCTAGGACAACACCTAAAGTGCCATAATAAACGGCACAACCTTATGTGCCCTCTAGTAAGACCAATATTGGCACTATAGTAAATTTGTCTTTCAACTCTTGGAAGCTTCTTTCACAAGCATCGAAATATTGAAACTTAGTTGGTTTTTGCCTCATGTCAACGGGATAGAAATAGAGGAAAACCCCTCCACAAATCTCATGTAATAGTCGGCTAGTACTAAGAAATTACGTACCTCAGTTGGAGTGGTTGCTCGAGGTCAACGCTTCACGACCTCTATATTTTTAAAGTCTATTATTATTCCTTCAAAAGACACCACATGGCCAAGAAAAGTTATTGAGTTCAACTAAAACTCATATTAGAAAACTTAGCATACATTTGGTACACTCTATCTTTTTAAAGTCCACTCTTATGCCTTCTACAGACACCACATGGCCAAGAACAGTTATTGAGTTCAACCAAAACACATATTTAGGAAACTTAGCATATAGTTGGTGCTCTCTAAGTGTTTATAGTACCAATCTCAAATGATGTACATGCTCTTTTGTATCACGTAGAGTTGTTCAAAATCAAAATGTAACTGATAAACCAATCGCAAAATTTTCTTATTGACATATTGATATTGGGTTGTTGGATAAACAACTGGTGAATGTATTAGAATTTTACAATTAACGGCTTAGTGGTGTAGTGGACTACTCAACTTCCTTATCAGATAGACCGCTAACTCATTAAAAAATAACATACTTACACTTTTATCGGATAGACTGCTAACTCATTACAAAATAGCATACTTACACTTTTATCCCTAGGTATGTATATTACATAATATTAATCCAAATGCTCCATTAACTTAGTATTCTGAACTTTGTTGCTCATTCTTGCTTTTCATTTTATTTTGGTGGTTCTCAAGTGTTAACTATTTTTAGTCTTACTTTTTTTCCCTGTTACTACATTTAACATAGTGAAAGAAGTCCTCTTCTTTGTAAGGAGCATAAATTTTATTGAAAAGTATCGTGAAGCTTAGGCATCCGTCTAATCAACGGTGCAGGAGTTTTTTCACATATTTTTCTACCAAGACTGGATAAGCTCTTCCACTTCTAGGTTGCACAAGTGACTAAAAAATGAGGGGTAGGGGCGGAGGAGGAGGGGGACTATTGTATAGGGTAAAAATTGAGCCAGAGTCGGGCCAAATAAGGGAAGGACACATGGAGATAGTGACACATCAGATCTGCATTTGTTTTTATTAAGATTTAGATATTTGAATTTGAATGCATATCTGAATGATTAAGATGTTGTCTTCAGATCTGAAATCTGAATGGTTAAGACTATTTATTTTTCAACATCTGAATATGCAAAATTTATTTATTTGCATATACAATAAAAAAATATAATTCAAATAAAATTTAATTATATATTAGAAAAATATTTGATTTAATACAATAAAATTATTATTTGTTTGAAAAAAAAACTATACCCCCTCTGTTTAAAAAGAATGACCTACTTTCCTTTTTAATCCATTTAATAAAGTATGACCCTTTCCTTTTTTGACAATACTTTAATTTCAACTTTCCACATGATATGTTTAGGACCACACGATTAAAGGTCATTTTAGTACATTTGACACAACTTTAATTTAAGGCCACAAGATTCAAAAGTCTTCTTTATTTTCTTAAACTTTGTGCCAAGTCAAAGTAAGTCATTCTTTTTTAAACGGAGGGAGTATTTATTAGTGATAATGGAGATGATTTGTAATGGTGATGGTGCTGGTAATGATTGATGTTAGTTATTAGCAATGTTGGTTGCAATAGTTGTGATGATAGAGTTGTTTGCTATTGTAGTAACTATTATAATGGTGACGATTGGTAGTGGTGGTGGTAGTAATGTGAAGTTGATTGATGTTAGCAGTTGGCAGTCTTGATTATGATAGCTTAAAAATGAATGCATGATGGTCGACTATATGTTGGTGGTAGTTGGAGATGATGTTAGCTGTGATGGTGGAGATGATTATTAGTAGAGATATGTTGTAGTAATGAAGGTGGTTGAAGCGGTGTTAGAGGTGGCGACACTGATAACAATGGTAATGGTGGTGGTGGCCCATGAATGTGTGGATGTTGATGATGTGTTAGTGGTAGTACTAGTTGTGATAGATGAGTTGTTTAGTGATTGGAATTAGGCGATAGTGGTTGATGATGGTGGTAGTGCTGGCATTGGTGTTGGCGTTGACGGTGGTGATAGCGGCAGATATAATTAAAACAATGGAGGTGATAGATATGGTAGCAACTGAAAATAGTGGTTAGTAGTAATTAAGATTGTGAATGGTGATTGTAATGGTGGAGGTGGTTGGTGGTAGTGATGGTTGGTGGTATGGTGGTGGTTGACAATGGCAGTGTTGTTAGTGATGGTGACTGGTGATCATGGATAGAGTGGTGGTAAATATTATCCAATACAAGACTACCTCTTAATGATTAAGACTTAGTTCTAGATCTGAATGATTAAAACCTATTCAAACCTATTAAAAGTCAAAATTTTAATGAAAAACAAATGCACTTAATGGGCTGAGAACTGGATCAGTCAGATTCAGACCTCCATTAAGTGCAAACAAACGAGGCCTAAGTCAAGCGTGGTTTGACACCAAATATGCTCTTAAGTAATCAAAAGAGTTAGTGTTATTCTGGAATATCTAGGGCTCTAGGCACTTTAGTCTGGTGACGAATTTTCTAGAGCTATGAAACTTGATGGTGGGTTGCACTAAGGACGATGCCCAACTGTCGTCGAAAGATCCGCAATTCACTTTTCTATTACTGCAAAATAATTAAGCACTAAGAACATAAACAAATTTTCACATAACCAAGTTCAGCCCAACCCACACATCTGACATCCCTAATTTTAACTGCCAAAAAGTTGGAGAAAAGTGAATTCCAGAGCTTTGCCTACTATTATAAGGCCACTGAATAAAATTTGGTTCCACTTTTTCGGAGAAGTGAGTTTAAAAATATGATTTTAGTAGCATAGTAAGCACGATTAGTTGTACAACTAGTCAATTGTCCTAATGTGATTTTGCACGAACATTACAAAAGTTTCGTCTGATGCTTACAAACCCAATTTGAACACTTAATTCCTCGAAATGATGATAACTAATGCAGAAATGCCACTAATCTGAGCAAAGATACATTGCCTTAATACACCAACCAACGTCCTCAAAGAAAGAAATCTTCCTCGAGTAAGAACCTAACAGTCGTCTTAAAGATGTTCAAGGGATTGCATGATCCCTGCTCGTTTCTTGTCTGCAAGATCTGAACTCAGTACTATTCAGTAAGGGGAAATAGCGCACAACCACCATAGTTGCAACACTTATGAGGCCCATTAACTTAGGCAAACAGAAAAATGTATCCTTGTCCAGCAGATCACCCAATTTGCACAAGCAGATTTATTTATTTATCTAGTACTAGTTGTTGGATCCTTCATAGCGTTCAGAGCACAAGAGATGCAGCATAACGTCGCTCATACATTGGGCAATTATCTACCAGATTGAGATTGGTGGGAACTTGACTTCCCTGCAACTCCTATAGCACATGTTTCTTGCCTGGACCGTTAAGCAGGAATAAACAATTAGAGAAAGTCACACCCTATATGAACTTTTCTGGAACTCTAGATAGGGCAGCCGCATAAAAGCATCCAAGAGGATTCCAAGAAGATAGATTCCGTTAGACCTGTTGTTACAAGGGTCTAATAAATGCAGGAAAGGTGAAAATAAGGATTAAATGTAACTCTTTTATTTATTAATTATTTTGTTTGTGTATTTTCTAGTAGTTACTTAGCAGTTAATTAGCAGTTTAGGCAGATATTTGTGTAAAATCGCACTAGGAAAAAGGAAGACAGTTTTCTGTAGGATTTTCTCCGACAGATTTGGAGGTTAAGGTACTCGAAATACCTTGGTTGTTAGATGCACTGAAGTTATTTCTCTATTTGTATAACTTATTCTATTTGTTGGTGACAGTAACGAACAATTGAAGTGTTGCTCTTATTTATATGGTGTTTGGAAGTTTACAGAATTAAGGTTAGGAAGTTTCTAGGTTCCTAACAGATCCAGAGGAACATTTTTTCGGATAATTTGCTACAGAAAACATGCTCATGTAATGTACAATTTAGCAAGAAGAGGATGTACATTAACATTACCTAGAATTAGTTTAGTTATCCGTCTGTGGTGCCGAGTTTGAATCCTTTGTCTGCTCACCATCCTTTAAGATCCTATAAGCATAGAATGCTGCCACCCCTCCACTACACACAGCAAAAGCCAAAAATAACAGCAATGTGAGCACCTGAGATACAACAATCTACAATGCCAGGGAACATTACGCGTTCTTTCAAAATATTCACATAGCTTCATCACTTTTTCAGGAGATACAATAACTACTAAACCTCAAACTAAGCTAGAAAACTTATGTATGAAAATATATTAAGCAGCAGCTAAAGGAAGCAAGCAAAAAAACTTAGATCATGAAGACAGAGTGCAATGGTGGTACAGAAGTTTTTTTCTATTAAGATGAAAATCAAGTTATTCACTTTCAACAAGGGAAAATCATTTTTAAAAATTAATACTCCTTGTGTCACGATTTATTGATGCACGTTCCTTTTAAGTCTATCCATAAAGAATGAAATATTTTTATATTTTTGGAAACAATTTTTTTTTTTGAAACTGGTAACTTTATTTTGGAAACAATTTAACTTTAAACTTTTCACTTTACCCTTAATACAATAGATTTATAACAAAACAAATATCTATGGCTTGTTTTATAGCACAAACTTCAAGTCTTCCTTTCGTTCTTAAACTTCATGCTTAGTCAAAGTGCAATACACAAATGGGGATGGAAAGAGTGATAAATATTATTTCATAAACAACAGAGAGCAAAGGTTTCTCCCGGGACTTGACGAACTCCGATGCACTTGTTTGTCATGTTCTAAGAAAAAATGTTAATCCTACTGCCAGTAGCAAGTATATGAGATAACTGCATCTAGAGCTTAATAGCATCATGACAAACCCCTCTTTTCCCTCCCCCTCCCTCGTGTCAAATCCTTATTTCCATCTATTTGGACAAAATAGAAAGAATATTTTGAAAGGACAATGAGCAAAACTAAACAAGCAAAGTAACAAATAGAGTGTCGCATTAAAAAAGGAATGCTGGGGCTAGAAATATGGAAACCTGATGATGGCTGTAATAAAATTGAAAATAAACGGTCTCTGCAATGCAAGAGAATAAGTTGTCAGAAATCATTGCTTAAACATTATTGAACAAGAACAACTGGATAAGGACTCTACAGAGGAGGAAGAAAAGAAAGGCATACCTGCAACAGCAAGCGAAATTCTCGGACAAATAAGATGGTAGCAATTGCTGCAAAAAGAGAAGCATGTAACACGTAAAGCAATGGCGTAAAAAATGACAACACAGAGAACAGGTAAAGCATTGCTGCACTGATCAATACATAATGTGAAATATGAGTAACATATTCCAGCATTACATTACAATCACAAATAAAAGAGAGGGTGGAGGGAGGTAATTTGAAAATTTCGGAGTGGATAAAGTTTTGAAATCCCTAAACTAACCTATTAGAGTAGCTCAGTGTATACCCTTAATGTAGCAAGGATGCTGCCAGCTCTGGAGTAAATTGCAGCTCACAACCACAATGGGAAGCAAAACAAACTTTGGAAAGCTTTATTGAGATAAAAAGAAATAGTTTTGTTTTTATTCTTTTGGGTTCGTAACTGAGACTAACAGTTGTGCACATAGAAACAACATTTGGCTTGTTTTGAACAGAACCTGGGCCTCCTCAGTTAGAAAGAACATCATCGCATCTTTTAGCTGCCTCAGACAATTGGTGAAATTGTCACAGATGAACCTCCTAAAATGATCAAAATTCTGTTTCCACAACTTTAAGTTAATAACAGGGAAAAGGCATAGTACCACCCTAAACTATAGGCGAAATCCTACACACACCTTAACTTTACCTAAGCCTATTACCCCCTAAACTATTTTAAAGTGTAATAAATACACCTTTTGGTGCTGAGGTGGCAGAGAGAGTGTTCACTCTGTTGGAAGCAAGTGAGGCGAAAAAAATGAGAAATAATCTATTGAATATTGAACACATGTCCTTTTTCTTGATAATTAATTTTCTTGAACACGTCCTTTTTCAATTGGACATTTTACTATTAATTATTAGTACACATAATCATTAACATCAAAACAAATATATATATAATTAGTTTTCTTTCCTATTTTTTGCGTGTAGTTGTGGCTGTGGGCGGTAATGGGTGGTTAGGGTCATGTCAGAGGGGGTTGGGGCGTGGGGCTGTGGCGGGGGCGGGAGATGGGGGGAGGGCGGGAGTGGGTGGGAGGCCAAGGTTTGGCCGAGGGGGGGGGTAGTGGGGGGCGCGTGGATAGCGACGGTAGGCTGAGGGTTGGGTCTTGGAATATAGGGACCCTTCAGGGGAAGTCCATAGAGCTGGTGAAGATTCTTAGGAAGAGACCAAGTGGGTAGGGTCTAAGGCTAGGGATGTGGACGGTTACAAGCTGTGGTACTCTGGGAGCGACAGGCGTAGGAATGGAGTTGGCATCTTGGTAGATGAAGAGCTTAGAGGTCAGGTAGTGGAGGTGAAGAGGATCAACGATAGGTTGATGACTATCAAGTTGGTCATTCGGGGGTTTACCCTGAACGTGTGTAGTGCCTATGCGCCGCATGTGGGATCGGAGGGGGAGGAGAAGATGCGGTTCTGGGAGGCCTTGGAGGACGTGGTGAGAGGCGTGCCCAGTTCGGAGAAGATTGTGGTAGCAGGGGATTTCAACGGGCACATCGGGGCGCTACCGGGAGGCTTTGGGGATGTGCATGGAGGTTTTGGTTTTGGGGAGAGAAATGAAGAGGGGGCGACCCTATTGGAGTTTGCGAGGGCGTTTGGGCTGGTGGTGGTGAACTCGGGCTTCCCGAAGAAGGACGACCACCTGATCACTTTTCGGAGCGCGGTAGCCAGGACCCAGATTGACTTCTTGTTGCTTAGGAAAGGGGATAGGGCGCTGTGTAAAGATTGTAAAGTCATCCCGAGTGAGAACCTTTCGACCCAACATAGGCTCTTGGTTATGGATTTGGGTATGAAGAAGAATAAAAAGAGGAGGAGTAAGGAGTGTAGACCGAGAATTAAGTGGGGCGGTTTGACGCCAGTGAATGCGTGGGAGATAGGGGAGAGGTTGGCGGGAATGGGGGTGTGGGAGTGTAGGGGGGACGTGGATAATATGTGGGACAGGGCGGCAGCGTGCATCAGGGAAAATGCAAGGGAGGTGTTGGGTGTTTCTAGGGGCCGGGCCGGACATCATCGGGGGGATTGGTGGTGGAATGAAGAGGTGGGGAAGAAAGTGGAGACCAAGAAAGAGTCGTATGCTAAGTTGGTGGAAAGTAAGGACGAAGAAGAGAAGCGGGTAAACAGGAAAGAGTACAAGCTAGCAAGGAAGGAGGCGAAGTCAGCGGTCACGGCAGCTAAGACGGCTGCTTTTGAGAGCTTGTATGCAGGGTTACAGGGGAAAGGAGGGGAGAAAAAGTTGTTCCGACTCGCTAAGGCTAGGGAGAGGAAGGGTCGTGACCTCGATCAGGTGCGGTGCATTAAGGGGGAGGACGGTAGAGTGTTGGTGGAGGACGGCCACATAAAGAAGAGATGGCAGTCGTACTTTCATAGGCTCTTGAATGACGAGGGGGACAGAGCTATTGTGTTAGGGGAACTGGAGCACTCAGGGGAGTGTCGGGATTTTAGCTATTGTAGACGTTTTAAGGTAGACGAGGTTAGACAGGCAGTCCGCAGGATGCGAAGGGGTAGGGCGACGGGGCCGGATGAGATACCGGTGGAGTTTTGGAAGTTCGTTGGAGAGGCTGGTGTAAGGTGGTTGACTGCATTGTTCAATGAAATTTTCAGGACAGCAAAGATGCCCGAGGCGTGGAGGTGGAGTACCATGATCCCCCTCTATAAGAATAAGGGGGACATTCAGTGTTGTAATAACTATAGGGGGATTAAGTTACTGAGTCACTCTATGAAGATCTGGGAGAGAGTGGTCGAGGTGAGGCTGAGACGGATAGTGTCTATCTCGGAAAACCAGTTCGGATTTATGCCCGGCCGCTCGACGACGGAGGCAATTCACCTGGTACGGCGGTTGGTGGAGCAATATAGGGAAAGGAAGAAGGATTTGCACATGGTGTTCATCGACCTAGAAAAGGCGTACGACAAAGTCCCCAGGGAGGTGCTTTGGAGATGCTTGGAGGTGAGTGGAGTACCGCAGGCATATAGCAGAGTAATTAAGGATATGTATGAGGGAGCGAAAACCCAGGTGAGGACGGCGGGAGGAGACTCAGAGCATTTCACTGTCCTGACAGGATTGCATCAGGGATCTACTCTTAGTCCCTTTTTGTTTGCGCTAGTAATGGATGTGTTAACGCGGCGTATCCAAGGGGAGGTGCCGTGGTGTATGCTTTTTGCAGACGATGTAGTCCTGATAGATGAGACGCGAGGGGGTGTGAACGACAAATTAGAGCTGTGGAGGCAAACTCTGGAGTCTAAAGGGTTCAGGGTGAGCAGAACCAAGACAGAGTATGTGGAATGTAAGTTTAATGACGTAAGGCGAGAGAATGAGGTAGTGGTGAGGCTAGAAGCGCAGGAGGTAAAGAAAAGGGATAAGTTCAAGTACCTCGGGTCCGTGATCCAGAGTAACGGTGAGATTGACGAGGATGTCTCGCACCGTATCGGGGCGGGATGGATGAAGTGGAAACTTGCATCGGGGGTGCTGTGTGATAAGAAGGTGCCGCCCAAGCTTAAAGGTAAATTCTATAGGGTGGTAGTCCGTCCGGCCTTGCTGTATGGAGCGGAGTGTTGGCCAGTTAAGAACTCCCACACCCAAAGAATGAAGGTGGCAGAAATGCGGATGTTGCGCTGGATGTGTGGACTGACCCGAAGGGATAGAGCTCGGAATGAGACTATCCGGGAGAAGGTTGGGGTGACTTCAGTGGAGTGTAAGATGCGGGAAGCACGATTGAGATGGTTCGGACACGTGAAGAGGAGGGGCATGGATGCCCCGGTCCGTAGGTGTGAGAGGCTAGCGTTGGATGGTTTTAGACGGGGTAGGGGTAGACCGAAGAAGTACTGGGGTGAGGTGATTAGGCGGGACATGGAACAGTTACAGCTTACCGAGGACATGACCCTAGATAGGAAGGTCTGGAAGACGCGAATTACGGCAGAGGATTAGGGCCTGTTCGGGTCGCTAATGTAGGGAGGTAATTGGTGGGGGTGTATTCCTGGTATGATTCCGTATTCAATGTTCTGTTCCGTGTTCCGTGTTCTATGTTTGTTACGAATCTGTGTGCTTTCCTCTGCTTTATATTCCTGCATTCCTGCTTTACTCTGTTTTATATTCCTTATGGCTGCAGTATCTATGTTATGTCATCTGCTTCTGTGCTGTACTATGTGTTTGTTTGATATCTCGTAACTTGAGCCGGGGGTCTTTCGGAAACAGCCTTTCTACTTCATCAGAGGTAGAGGTATGGACTGCGTACATCTTACCCCCCCCAGACCCCACAAAGTGGGAATACACTGGGTTTGTTGTTGTTGTTGTAGTTTTCTTTCTTTCTTTGTAAAATATTTATTTCCCTCCTCACATTTAATTTTTTATTTTCTTTTACTCATTCACTAATTTCTTATCTTTTTTTTTTTATAACCGTGGTGTTCGGGACAGCTTGCACTCACCTCGATTAAATCTACGGAATACCTGTAGACTCCCACCAACAACAAGTACCATGTACCAGATAACTCCGTCTACCAAGGCTAGAACAGATGGGTAGAAATCACCTAGTATTTGTCTCTGCTGGGAGTTGAACCTGAAACCTCATAATGCTCATCCCAACTTCATTGAACCATTAGGCCACACCCTTGGGTGCAAAAAATGAAAAAAATTATGTCTATTTTCTTATTAAAAAAATATTTTTTTTTTAAAAAAGAAGTATCCTTTATTTTTCACGTTTTAACTTTTTTATTTAATTTCCTTCACTTTTTTTTTAAATACTGGGTATGTTATTGTTGTTGTATTTCCTTCACTTTTTTGAGTATGCGTCTGAAATTACTTATTTTAAATACAACGCATTTGGAATTAAATTTGAAATCAAATTCAAAGGAAAGATGGAGAAAATAAAAGCAATAGAAAACAAAAATGAAAAAAAAAAGTGTATTTGAGAAAATTTTAAATACAAGGCCAAGAAAAATAAAAAAAGTTTTTGTATTTGAGAAAATTGTAAACAGAAAGGAAAAGAAATAAAAAAATTATGTGTTTTAACTTATTTTAAATAAAAGGCAAAGAAAAAAGAACTTAAAAAAAAAAAAGAAATTTAAACACGTGGCGGCGCGTGAATACCACCGCAGCTAATTGAATTGGATTGTGGTTCCACGTCAGCATATAAGGTGCAAAGAAATAGAGAGAAAAAAAAAAGTTGTGGGGGGGGGGGGGGGGGGGGGGGGAGAGAACCCCGTAAAGAGAGTGTCCCTGGGATTTTGGTCATAGTTCAAGAGGGTAATTATGCCTTTTCCCTTGATTAAACAAAATGATAAAAATCCAGATTCTGTGAATGCTATCTAGAACAAAGAATGCGAAAGAATTTCCACATCAATATAAGCCAATTAAACCTGAACCCAAATTAGTTCAGATTGGCTGTACGAATACTCTATACCAGTTCAGCTCCATTAAGATCCATTTCATTCAAGCAGCCACTAAAACTAAGGGCACATTTGCATATCAGTACAACAACACCTCCCGAACTAGTTGAGATCAGCTATATGCATCCTTAATATATAATATATTCCACTCAATTTGAAACTGATTCATTCCATCCCGAACTAGTTGGGATCAGCTATATGCATCCTTAATATATATTCCACTCAATTTGAAACTGATTCATTCCAATACTTGATCATTAGTCTTTTGTCTTTTAAGACACATTAGGGATCTCTAGCACTAGATTCTCTGCTTCTTTAACTGTATTCAGATTTCCTATATAATCACATCAGTTCTATATGAAAATTACATGCCAAATTCACAAGCAATTCATGACACCCTTCCCTGAAATCGGTAATAGCAAACTAATATATCGAAGATGCACCAAATAAACCAGATTCTTCTTGTATGAGTTGCAGGTAGGTGTTAGAAAGAGCACATGTGGCGTGAAGAGTAAATAAGGATAGATAGTCTCTCAGATGCTAACCTGCCTGTCCCTTTAAAGCTAGCGAAGTTGACTCTCCACTCTTCCATGATCGTAAACTTGAGATGCTCAAGGCCAAAAGAGTACTTCCAAGTATAACACCAAATCTAAGGGCAGCAATGCTTCCACTTAGCATGAAGTACAAAAAGCCACCAGCAGAAAGAAAAGTTCCTGCAGAGCATGACCAAGGCAACAAAGAAGCTATAGATTTCAAGGCATTGCATGCTTCATTACAAAGAACTTTAAACTAATAGTGACCCAAGCAAATCATAAAACAACTTATACAACCAAAACTTTAGAACTGCACGTCAAACAGTCCCTTACTACTGCAATTGGAAAGATTACATACCATAAGGTATTCCCACATAAAAGTCTCGAACTTTCGATATGTCATTCAATTCATCTGCAGAGGAAGCAAATGTTTCAACAATATCCTTCACTGGTTCAGGGGAGTTATCAGCAGCAGCGGTTAAATATTCTTTACTCTCCTCACTAATTTCCTTTGCAATTATAGTCAAATCGTCTCTTGCCTTCTCCGCTTGAATTTTTAATTTCTCTGAAGTTTCTTTCAAAATGATCATAGCTTTATCAGAATACACCTCATATGCTTCTTCTGACACAGCTTGCACCTTCATTGCTTGTTCTTTAAAGGAAGCTAGGGTCTGTTTCCAGGCTTCTTCTGATGCCTCAGCCTCCTCCTTAAGATCATTATTGTCCTTCTCCAATTCAACATCTGAAGGCTTCTGAAAATATGAAAACTTTTGACTCATAAAAATGAAAGAATTATGCCTAACATCATAAAGATTAATACAGATCAACAAAACATAGTAATACACACCGCTTAACATACTACTCCCGCCCAATAAAAAGTCTTAAATTTGACTTTCTTGAGTTAAGAGTAAAATATTTGAATTGATTATAATATTAAGTTTGCTTGGAAGCTTTTAGACTAATAGCTTAAGATGTAAAGAAAATGGAATTTATATATATAATAAAGGAGAATAGTCTAGCATGATGTTATGTCAAGTGGCATCTTGAGAACTAGCATCTTACAACAAAAACCTATTTTGTTGATTATTAATTAATTCACATTTATCTCATAGCTCTATATATAATAAAGAAGAATAGTCTAGCATGATGTTATGCCAAGTGGCATCTTGAGAATTATAACATCTTACAACAAAAACTTATTTTTGTAGATTATTTATTTCATATTTGGTAAAAAATAACCAAGTTTGACCAAAAAGTCATTTCAAAATAAAAAATATTATGAATAAGATGTCTTCTCTTAAACTATGTAAACAGTTAATCTCTCTCTATATATATAATAAAGGAGAATAGTTTAGCATGATATTCTGTCAAGTGGCATCTTGAGAACTAGCATCTTACAACAAAAACTTATTTTGTTGATTATTAATTAATTCATATTTATTTCATATTTGGTAAAAAAATAATTAGGTTAGACTAAAAAATCATTCCAAAATAAAAAATATTACGAATAAGATGTCATCTCTTAAAATGTGTAAACAGTTAATTTATATAAAAAAAAATAATAATACTGTAAAAAATAAATATTTATGATTTGACTACAATTGAGTAAATAAAAACATTAATACTTATTTAACAAACGTCATCCCTAAAATAAATAATAATATTAAATACAAAAAGTATTTATGATTTC